>NW_008684091.1:0-35920 GCF_000695815.1 Acanthisitta chloris | reverse complement strand
CCTCGGGCCGAGGTGGGATCGCCTGCCCTAGCACCCTGCGGTGTCAGCGCTTACTTAACTTTACTTATTTATTTTTTTATTCGTTTTAATTTGTTTTATCTCACTTTATGTAATTATTTGGCTTTGGGGTTTTTCTTTTGTTTAGAATTTCCTTTTTTTCTTTTGCCCGAAGGCAAAAATCCTACGTGTGGTTGGTCTGAAAGTGCCTTTTGCAGTGAAGCTGTAAGGGACAAACTTGGTAGCTTGAAAGGAACAAGTAAGACGTTAACTGCCTTGCCATACATTTATAACAGCAAAGTGTTTCCCTCTCAGATATTCAGAGTCTCTATTGCATCCAAATCCAGAGTGATATTTATTCTTTAGACCCTACTCTGCTTATTTATTCAGGTTTATTTATCTCAATAAGTGAGCCATTATTGGGAAATCTTTTTAGCAATAAGGCACGAATTTGCTGCTATATTCCTTCTAACATAGGAGTAAAGATTTAATGGCAGCACACCGCCTCTCTTACAGTCTGATTTCTGTCACTAAAGTAATGGCAAGTGGAATAAGAGACAGGTGGTGGTATCTATAAACTCAGCTAATGGCCCCATCAACATATGTTTAATGTATTCTAAACTATACTTCACATCCTACTGTTGCCAGTACATTTCCTCTGGCACCTCTTCTCAACAAAGAAATTTGGAGAGGAAAGGAAACATTAATAAACCCAAAGTGTTTAATTTAAAAGCAGATATAAAGTTTAACGCTGCTCATAAGAAGGCTTATTTGACAAGAGATCAGCTCATTACAGACCTCAATAATTTTGTTGCTAGCATTAGTGAAAGGCTTCAACAAAGCAAAGGCTTTTTAGATATAGTTATGGCCTTTCTGCTGTGTTTGGTGTTTGATCATGTCACGCAACAGCATCACCTTCTAATGGATTACAAAAGTCGACCAGTCATGAGACAACCCTGGGTAAATGTTTGTTGGGAGAAAAAAAGGTCAGTCTACAACAACAGATTTCCTCCTGCTTAGCTTTTTAAAATGTATTTTCCTGTATATACTGCACAGGTGTATTTCAGACTGCCTTCAAATCCCCTGCTTTTTGGTGAGGCCTTGAACAAGCCTGCACTGCCATTTCAACTCCAAACTTCCAGAGGGTGAACTTTGGGTGGTGACAACTTGCCTCTCTCCTCCTCCTCCCCATGCCAGAGGAGCTGCCATCGCAGCGGGGCTGTAATCCCAGGCAGCGTCACCAAGTGCTTTGAGAGCAGCAATAACAGTGATGACAGCACTGATAGTCCTTGCACCAGCAGTATGTATCCAAAGCCTTGCCAACAAATTTGGAGTGAAATCAGCCATCTTCAGAGCACAGAGATCCCATGAAGAGTAGAAATCTTCAGAAACAATCTCCTGTGAGTGTGTGAAGTCAAGACCCCAGTCTTTAGGACAAAATTCTGCCTGATCTACTCATGAAATCCATACTGAAATCTACATTTAATGTGGCAGAGAAAAGCAGAATTTGGATGCTGTGTTTTCTAGCCAGTCCACAGGGGTAATCAAGAATGTGCATCTTGTAAAATAGCAACTATTGGAGAGCCTGGTTCAGTAGCACTATTATACTCCACCACCAGGAGCACAACTTCCAAAGAGTTGTATTGCTCAAAACACATTATAGCTGTATGTTAGCATGATTTTCCTGGGGCTGTGCTTGTCTAGCAATGGTGGCAACTAAAATTCCCAGCTGAACTGCAGTATTCATAGCGTGACTCTGATGAGCAGTATCTAAGCTGAAATCACTTGAAACGACCTATTTTCTTGTACCCTGCTCATGATATAAGGTCTCTTCCAAATAGTGGAAACTTGATGGGATATTGGATCAAAGAAACAGTGTCAGTTGTAAAGTGCAATGCAGAAACACAAGGAGTGCTTAGGTACCAGATCCCAGCTGGGCTTTGGTACCCAAACTCCTGTGTATTGCTTTGTATGTAACCTACCTAATGTACACCTGTAGCAACTGGCTCCTCACAGGAGACTGCCTCCTCCTTGGGGTTCGGGAGGAGAAAAATGTGATGCTTCCACTTCACAGCTTTTCCATCAAGGTTTCTGCCCAGGCAAAGAGGTGCCCAGGGTCTACTTCATCTCCTGGTGTAGAAGAGTCCTGGTCCCAGAACTGGGCTCTGAGCATCAATCCCAGTGGTTCTGGGTAAGACCAGTCACTAAAGAGCTACTTGGCTTAAATATAGAATTATCCTGAAAGCAGACATGGCAATTGCATCCAACATGCACTTCAGGGAGAGACTGAGATCTTATACAAACTTGTGGGTTCCACCCTAAGATAAGTTTTTTAAAATGCTGTGACCATGTCTTATTTCTTTTGATTGATTTCCTAGTTACAAATACATTCTTAGGATAAAAAAGGGAGGCAAGTGTGAGAATAAAAGAAATTGCTATACATTCAGAAGTCCTCTACAATACATTTTAAAGGGTTATTTGTTATTAAAGGTAGTAACAAAACCATTTATTATCATATTCTTGAAAAAATACAAATATCTTCTATTTATAGATAAAAATAATTCAGATTGATTTTGTATTGTCAGTGCTATGCCAGAGTCATGCTGTGATTTCCCAATGAACCTTAGTTTATGGTTTTTTTTCTGTTAGTACAGAGGATCAGTTTCATTCTAATGAAATGAAATACTTCAACATGCACTTAGTCTTAATTGGAAGTAAATGAATCTACTCATATATGTAAAGTTAATTTACTAAAAGCCAGACTGGAGTATACAGCAATCTGAAGGATCTTGCCCTAGGAATGTTTCCTCTTTACTCATAATTATTAAAGAGTATTTTCCTTTAGATTTAGTAGGGTATCCCTTCCCCTCATTTTAGCCAGGGCAGCTCTCTGTCCCAAATATTGTTATTTATTAACCCCAGAGAAACAGACCAGCTACAACAATCTCATATTTTACTTAGGAAATGTGATCTCAGACACCCTGAGTTAGTAATCTCAAACTCTGCAATAAAAATTATAAAGGGGTAAGAATTGTGAGAACTCCTCTGGAGTGTAGTGTCACTGTTGGAGCCTATTTTCCCTCTTGCTTTAGATTCTGATTTTGCTCAGGGATCAGTGAGGGTCAGTGATGAGAAAAGTGTTGAAGATGTCTACTTTAGCTTTGGTCTATTTTAGCTTTTACTTTCATGGGTCTATATCTCTTGTCACCCTTGCTGGTCCCTGCTTTTACTCATCCAGCCAGGTGACAGAGCAGTGCCTCATCGTGCTTCATATGGAGCTGGGATGGTGGGTATCTTATGCTGTGTTGTGGTGGAAGCAGATGGGACTGGATTTTAGTATATTGCCAATAAAGTAGAGCCAGATTTCCTCTGACTCTTCTGGCTTCATGATTGACTTGGTGTTTGTAAGGGATGCAAGCCAACAGAGGGAGGGCTTGTCACTGTTAAAGAATATACAGCATACACACACACTAGGCAGACCAAAACCAAGGCTCTTGGCTGCAAGGGCACAACTTAGAGAGATTTCCTTACAACTTGCTGTATAGAGTTGCTGCTTTTTCTCCATGTCAAAGATCAAATTTGTGATATTTGAATTCATCCCCACATTTTTCTCTGTGCATTCCCATGTTCTGTGTTGGGGTTTTTCCTATGAAATCCATAATCTAAAATAAAACATTGATATTTCACTGAATTTTATTTTCATTTTACATATAAAAACCTTTACCTGCTCATCTTTTTTACCTTTGTATTTATTCCTGGTAAGGTGCTGCTAGTTGTCTCACACATATGCTTGCAATATTGGACTTTTCATACGAGCTTGCTGAGCCTCCGTGTGCCGTATAGTATTGCAGTTTGTTTCCTTAGGGCTGTTTGTGGCTCTCACAGCCACCCATTGATACCGAGGCAGAGATGGTTGACAAATACAAGCTGGGAAAATCAGTTGATCTTCCGTTTGCTGAAGTCCTGATGGAGAGCTGTACTGCAGTAGCTAATGCAAAGTTCTGGTTAAATATTGTCCTACCGTTTGCACTATACCGTCTGTTGTTTTTACACTGAGGGCTTAGCAGAGGTTGGAGGCAGTATTGACTTTGTAATTAAACTATTTTAACTTCAGGATTTTGTAATCTCCGTACTTAAACCATCTGTTATGGTACATGAGCGATTTCCCCACCCCTCCTCTCCAGGAACAAAACGCCATCATGTTTTTAATTGCAAAGCCTCTCTTAGGATGGGGGTAGGAAGGGAAAACGAGGATAATTTCCTTTTTCTAAGACAACGTGCAAAAGCTCATGGAACTTTTGCTCCTTGTGAGGGGAGGTGCACGTAGGACTTCCACTCCTGGCTCCTCCTGTCCCAGGAAGGCAGTAGAGGGCTTCAGAGTGGGCACCTCCCTTTCCTGAACGACTGCTCTCTCCTCACCAGGGACTTCCACTGGGAGAAGAAAGGAGATGGACCCCAAGCTCTACCAGGGTAACCTGGCAAGGGAGGTTGCTCCTGTGAGGAACCACTGAGCTCTTTGTGCTCAGGGAAAGAAGAAAGGGTTAAGGCACAAGAGAGAGCAGCAGATTTAGTGAAGCCTTTTGTGTCTGTTAACCTACTTGTGTATCTTCGTTGTTGATCAGGACATCCAGCACCTTGTAGCTGAAGTTCTCAATGCTGCTCAAACAGTAACACAGTTATCTATATAATCTCGGACAAATCCCTCAGGATTTGCCTACTCCTGCAAGATGCACTAAAACAGTATGAAAAAAGCCATAGCAAACTGTTCCAGTGGTATAATGATCTGGCATTCCCCGAAAAATGAGCATCAGCACTTGGCAACCCCAAATTCTGGACTTTCACCAGTGTAACTAAATCAATGCAAAGAAGATGACTTTAGCCAAAAGAGTCATGATAGTAATATTGATCAGAGTTAAAACCTGGGCTGTCTTTCTCTGCATTGGTAAAACAATTTCTCTTCTCCCAGTTGTGTGGGATTCTTTTGGTTTGTTTTGTTGCAGTTTCAACAGATCCAAATACATGCTGAATGTGTGCTGGGATAAAATAGGGAGGTTGCTATTTTACATCTACAAAATTATTCCGAAGTCTGGATTCTTGATTCCTGGTTTGCTAATCTGAAGTTAAAGCACTAGGACAGGCATCTTTGTGCACCCCTTTGATAAGTATGTCTTTCAATTTTGTTTCATCTTGCCCCAGTTTTGTGTATTCACCTGCATTCTGTTAGTGGCAGTCAGTTTGGAAGAGCACTTTTGATCAGCATGTGAGGGAAACACATTCTCACATAAACCTGAAGTAGTGAAAAAAAACAGAGAGAGAAAGACAAGTGACTGGGAATCTTCCCAGCTGTATTGAGCAGAGTTCACTTTTTTTTTTCCACTTGTTCTAGTTCACCAAAGTATAATTTCCTTTCAGGACAGATGAAAGTGCTAAATCAGACAGCAAGTGTTCTATATACCTAAATCTCAGATCCAAATGTTCTCCCACGTATCATGACCATCACATAGGTTGTGTAGACCTGTGCTTTGATCTCAGCACAATTTCATTTGGCATTACAGCTTCTGAGGCTCTTTCTGGGACAGCAGATAAAGCAATGCTTGAGAGAGGTGGATTTTTGCTATTAAGCAGTACCAGCACACCAGGACTCCTTTGGCTGGTAGAGGGTGTGTCTCTGACTGCCTCACCAGCTCACTTCATGAACCTCTCAGGGAAATTACTATTTCTTCAAGATTTCTGAAGGCTGCAAGAAAACTGGTCAATGCAGCATGATTGTAGGTGGGAGAGAAATTCCATTTAATTCAATCCTGTCTGACAGCAATAACCACTGTTATCAGCAATACTGGGTTTCACTAATTTCTATCCCCTGTTATTATTTACTTCCTTTCCTAACCAAGTACCCTTGTACCATGCTGTAGTTGTTGTGGAAAAGTGTAGTATTTCACCTACTGCTGCTGTAGGCCAGCAACATGAAGCGAGGCCAGTCCACACACTCACCCCCACTCTGAGTTTTGTTTTCGTCTCTATGGCTCTCCAGTGTGCACTGGTTTCACTAATTTCTATCCCCTGTTATTATTTACTTCCTTTCCTAACCAAGTACCCTTGTACCATGCTGTAGTTGTTGTGGAAAAGTGTAGTATTTCACCTACTGCTGCTGTAGGCCAGCAACATGAAGCGAGGCCAGTCCACACACTCACCCCCACTCTGAGTTTTGTTTTCGTCTCTATGGCTCTCCAGTGTGCACTGGCAAAGCCAAGCCGTTTTGCTAATGCCAGTCAGCAGGAACTGCTGAGTGTGCAACACTTCAGAAGAACTGTTTGCTTACTTGAGAAACTAAATGCAGATGTGGAGGCCTTGCCTTACCTTTCAAATTGCCAATAAACTGAAAGAACAGAGGATAGCATTTTAAAGTGTTGGACCAGAAGTCTCATGGGTTTTCCAAGTTTTCACGTGTTGCTTTGCTCAGCACTGCAAGGGTAGAGATCTGTTTCTATAAAGATAGGTAAGTATTGCTATAGAAGCAAGATTTCTCTAAGTTAGATGTCTGGATATTTTTAAAAGGTATCTTCTGTTACTTACAGGATTAAGGATTAGATCCTCCTATGTATCAAAAGCTCTCTGCACCCATCAGTGTTATTAAAGCTAGGATCCAAATGCCACTTTCAAAAATGCTCAGGCACTTGTTAGTTTATCTCTCTGTCCACTTCTCAGCTTAGCCACAAGGACATGTAACACATAGCCAGATGTTGATTAAATACATATTTTCCACTGCACACTATCTGGACATCATCCAGTTTCATCTTAGGCTGATGTCCAGTTCAATCTGGTCTTCTATATGACTAGTATTTCTTGAAGGTCAGCATTAACTTCTATGCATTGCACTGTTGCAGGGCTGCAGCCAGCCTGGGCCTGGGGCTCACGAAGTAGCCCAAGCAGATGGACAAACTTCTCACCTGACCTTGCAGATTGCACTGAGACTTTCCATGGCCAACAGCCATCTTGTGACTACTCTTGAAAGATGGGGATCACATTGATGATGTAGAGTAGATGTGGACCCTGGAGTGTCACAAAATATTGACTGTTTTAGTCTTTTTCTGTGAAGAGAACTGCTTGGCTTGAGGGTGAAGCCAGGGTATGCTCCAGCAGTTATACAGGGTGGACTGTAGAGTCAGGACATAAAGACCACTCTGCAAAGCAGAGGTGCAAACCAAGCTAATTATAGAGATATGTCTTTAGTTTCTTTTGGTGGCACCATTCCTCTTCATGTACACTTTGCAGTGGGATCAGAGATCTGATTTTCTTCAAAATTAGCAAACACCATGATCATCTGGGTCAGCTCAATAGAAAACTCAGTTTGTATTTGTATTTGTATTCACTCAGCGAAGTGTTGCATCCCCAGTAAAATGGACTGAGTCCATTTCAGTTTCATTCTCATATTTTACTCTTTTAAAAATTAATTTCTCTAGAATTTTCCACATACCTATAATTTGGAATGAAGCATACATTTCAATTTTAGAAGGAACTTAGTAATATAGGTAACTTTTTATATTCTCTTCTAAAATTCTTTAAACATTACTCATGCTATCAGTTATGCAATGATGAGTATTTTGGTAGTTTCAGGAATGGAACTGAAAGAGAACTGTTACATCTAGGGCACTGAATATGTTTAATCAGATCTTTTTCAGGAGCCAGAATCTGGATAACTGCTATCTTAGCATGCCTGGAGATTGGCCATGTGACCTCTAAAATGAAAGTGCATACAAAGAACTGAAAGCTGGGGACTGTCAGAAACTCACATCTGCTGTGGGTTGGGTGTGGAAAAACAGAGATCCAGTATGTTGGTCAGTGAATGGCACACCCACCTGGGAAAAAGTGTTTAGAGTCAAGGGAAAGATGCTGTTAGAGGATACAGGACATCTGGGTTGATTTTTGAAGGCTGATCATAATTTGAAGATGGAGCTTGCTAAAAACTATATTAGTGAGAAAGGAAGAGTTGTTTATTGTCCAACTCTGTGTTACATACAGCTGGTATTTTTACTGGAGATTTTCTTAAACATGTCATTTTAATTAAATTTAGAGTGATCTCTAAGTATATGGATTTAAAACAGGTGAATAATCAATAAAATCTGAACAAAACTGAATTATATGGGAAAATTAAATACGACAAGAATCAAAAAGACATATAGTACTCTAAATGTACAATTTCACTGTATGCCACTTTTTACTGTAGCAACCAGGGCACAAGGGCAGTATGAACATGTGGCCCTTTATTTGATCAAGGATAATAATCAACTAAGCCAAAAGGAAGGGAAGTAGATTTTCCTAGTTCAGCTGCTAATATAATCTTTTACGTGTTCCCAGTTGTGTAACCATTGCTCCGTGCAGCATTGTAACATGCAGCCATTGTTAAATGGGAAAAAACCTGTGCAAATAACAAATAATCCAAATGTAGAGAGATGGTATTTGTGGTCAATGATTATGCAATAGGCACAATATTTTGCCTCCCCTATTTCAGATCCCACCCCTGTTTTTTTCCTGTTTTGCCTGCTTATGCCTTCATTGGCAGGCTCAGGTCCTGGTGAGAAGGGATTCTGCTGAGCCTTGTAGTTGCTACAAATATCTGGTGATCATGGAAGCAGCATAGTTTGTGGTAGTATCTCCTGCTTTCCTGATCTTTCATCATCCCAGTAATGTTCATTACTTGAGGTCTAATTGTTAGCAATGATGTAGCATCTCTCTAGAGGCTACAGATCCTACAGTCCTTCCATTAAGGTTATCATGCTCATCTTAGGCTGTGAAAGATGCATCTCTTTCTCCATCAGAGAAGTTTCAGCTAATGACTACTTAGACATGCATTGGTCCTGGCTTACACATTTACTGACCTAGTCGCAGCCTTTTATTCCAATTCTTAGCTGAAGCTAATGACTATGTCAGTGACTCTTCCTAATTTTGATAATAAGCATAGATTCTTGAAGGTCTTAAATCCATAATGAGTTCAGATTCATTACTTAACATCAGCCTGAACCCTAAACATAAGTTTAAATTCCCCATTGCCAGCCTCAGAAGTGTGATTGGCAATGTGATCAACACCTAAAACCTTGAATTAGTCTCAGTCATTTCTTCTAGACCTGACTTTAACCTAAACAGCTTATCTCCCTTCATTTCCAAATGTAAATTTCAAATTAATTTAAAGTCTACTCTAATGACTAGACCTTGAAGGAATCACAACTAGATCATCTGGTCTTACACTAAATTTTGCATAAACTCAACAATCCCTCCTAAATGCAGAAACAACTCACTTCTACCTGTTCCTGCCTACATAAATCCTAATTATAATTCTGACTACAGTATAAACCTATATTGTTCTCCCTACATTCTGTTTTATCTAGAACTAAGCATATTTTGTGGGTCCCTATAAGCAGCAGCATTAAGCACTAAGCTTGATGGCCACTTCTAAATCCAGTACTGCCTTGTGGTCTCAGTTTCGTGTTGACCCAACCCCTGAAGCTAACTGTAATGCCAAAGCGAACTCAGATTTAAGCTCCATCCTGAGTACATCACAAAAAAGAAAGCACCAAACTTTCATGGATTAACTACATTAAGTTAAATACACCATGAAGACCCTCCTGGTAAGAGCCATAAACCAAGCTCAGACATTATGCAGGCTCATCCAATATAGTATCCTGAATCCAAGCCCATAATTGTAGCTATTCCCACATCCTACAGAGTTCATCATAAAAACTAGACCTGTGGCCTGTTTCTGACAGGCAATTTAGTATAC
Organism: Acanthisitta chloris; assembly: GCF_000695815.1. Lineage (NCBI taxonomy): Eukaryota > Metazoa > Chordata > Aves > Passeriformes > Acanthisittidae > Acanthisitta > Acanthisitta chloris. The sequence goes on along the minus strand of NW_008684091.1, from coordinate 26,148 downwards.
TTTTCTGGCCCTTGTTTGAAACAGTCAAAAGGCCCATACTAACCAGCCTTGCCTAAATTCCATCCCTAGGCTAATATCACATTTAATCCAAACCCTAAAGCTAGGTTAGTGATTCCAATTAAACCACAGTCCAAAACTATTCATACAAGAGGCTGTTACTTACAACCTGGGACACATAAACCCTAAACCAAACTCTAAACTCTCTTCACAGTTATCAAAATCAGGTAAGGCTTCCTGCATCAAGTAGATCTAAATACTGACAGGAAATCTCAACTCTGATCTTAGCTTGGTGGCCCCTTTCATTTTAGCTCAGTAGTATTGGCTGCAGTGTGACTCCCAGTGTGTAGCAGTATGTCTTTGTGCCGAAGTATGGCATTAATGACATCTATTTTTTCTTTAGTATCAAATACCTCTTTTCCAAGAGTGACAATGTTTCTACAGTTTTTCTTCAAGTGCTCTAAGAAGCACACTTGAGGTGTTTTTTTGTCACTGTTTTTTGCTCCATAAACCTAAAGTCCACTCGGTCCTGATCCCACAATGAGAAAAGGAGTACTGTGCTGTATCATAGAATACATCTTTTCCTATTCCAATATACCTTATAACAGTCTTCCCTAAGTATAAGACTCTGCTAAATGGCTCTGCTAATGAAGCAGTGCAGACTTCCTTCCTCTCTGTGACCACTGATACACAAGATGGAGACAGGTGGTAGGATGCTGGTCTGACCAGTAAGATGCATTTGGCATGTGGGATGATAGAATAATACGATTACTTTCTGTAAGTTTTTTCCTTGGGTTTTCACTACATGTTCAAAGGTAAAGGCTGACTTTCTCACTAATTTTGAGTTTGGAGCAAAATTCCCATGGTCCCAATTACATCCAGAATCATAGGACAGCACTTTTCTTCCAGCACAAATTTGGCACTGCTAGGCATGGGCTCATGGAACACAAGAGAGTTGGTTCTTTTCCAGATTGCTTCATCTTGGTTGATATAATTTGTACTGGAATCAGTTTTACTTTAGAAGTGGAAGCAGATTTGACCTCATCATCCATCTCTTTTGCATTTCCTCTCACTAATTCAAATTCACCGATATTGGCAAATAGATCAAAAGGATTTAACCTTGATCTTCTCTTCTCAGAAAAAAAAACCCAGCTTTTTTTTTTTTCCCTTTAGGTAATATTCATTTAACACTGATTGTAGTACATATATGCATTTTTTATCACAAATTTTCTGGCATGCATGTATTAAAACAATATATTAATGCAACCACAAAAATGCTGGTGAACAGAGTGATACAAGACCACCAAGCAGTGACTCCACTTATTCTTCGTATTACTTACTGTAGTACTGGTATGCTACCAAAGGCAGAAATCTTCCCATGGGCTATTCACAACAGCTAAGAGCTATTTCATTTCCCACAGATAAAACTTGCTGAATTCATCAAACCATATATTTGACCAAACTAATGGGTCATAAAATGGAAATTTCTCATTTGGTTTTGCTAATTACAGTTATGATGGGTTTGTTTTGTTCTGCAGCACTATGAGAGAATTATCTCAACTGGCTATTTGAATATTAGAATATTTTTTTATTGCTCTGTGCTATTGATAATCAACTGCAATTTACAACAGCATGATGCTGCATGCTACTCTGTGTTCTGCAGCCATCAGGAGAATCTGGATATTTAATGACATATGATTGTTTCTTATCTCAGATAAAGTGCAGCTACAGTAATTTATGGAAAAAATACTCCAACAAACCCGGGTGCAAAATGTCTCACACACATACACAAAAAAAGAAAATTACTGGAAATGATGCATATAGATCCCATATAAGTCACTATGTACCATGAACTGTTGTTTTTATGTAAGGCCTAATGGACTAAGACCCTGTCTGCCAGTGATTGCCCACTGCCTCTAAAGTCTTCATATTGCTCTCACATGCATTGAACAATCTGGAGGCTTGGAGCTGAAGTATTTGTGCCATGCCATTTGTTAGCAGAGGGAGACAAGCATTTCAGGATAGTGGCATATCCCTTCCTCTAGTGACCTATCCTTTACTTTTGTACTCTCCTTCCCCATCTCATCTCACCTGGAATGGGAGTGATACCCTCTCTCTTCACTGAGTATAGAGGTGACCTGCTTAGATAGGGAACCTGACTTTTATTGGTTTAATTTTAGGGGAAAATATATCCTGTTCTGAACAGTCATGAAGAAACGACTCTTTTGCAGTACTTTCTTCAAAGCCATGTCCAAATCTTTGTTTAAACAACCTGTATTGCCACTACATGTCATTGTGAACTTGTATAGAAACCAAAGCTTTCTTGCACCATTATGGCATCTTTGATCACAGCATTAGTGTTCATCCCGAATTAGGAAACAATTGAGCTAAAATCTTCCACATCTCAATTACTGAAGTATGGTGTCTCATTTCTACATAAAATGTTTCTTATCAGGAATTATTCAGGAGATAGTCCAGTCAGCTTTTTATCAATTTTCTGCTGCAGACAGAGATCTCCTTATAGAAAATACTAGATAAAGTCATACAGGATTAGAAAGAAACCATCATGATATCATCCATTTTCTTCCACCAAAAATGCACTACTATCCAATTCTACAATATCCAGCATATATTCAGTGGACTGAATGGGAACATGGGCATCAAATACCCTCAGAAGACTGGATTTAAATCCAAAGCTGAATCTGATGTTGGGACAATTGGATTATAAAATGACACCTGTTATTTCGTGAATGTGCAGCAAGAAGCTTGTTTTGCACACACATTCTCTTCTCTGTCCTCTGCAATCCCATTACTGAATATTCCTAACCTGACTTCTCCAGAAACACACAAAAATGCATGTTTGTGTACAGTTTGTCATTGCACTTGTAAGATTTCTTTGTTTATTTAAAATAGCTATCTGGAAGGTTACAATATTTTTAAACGATCTTTATTACTTTTGGTCTAAGTATACACAATTTTCCTAAACTCATGAAAGCTGATGAACATATTTTTGTGGATTTCCACCAGTGGAAATTTTGGGCTCATACCACAAGTAATTTTGAAATCCCATGACATTTTGTGGCATAGTTTCTTTTCCTTCTACCACAGTAGCAGACTACTGCAATGAGTTAGCTTATGATACTTGCATGTTTTGTTGGTTTTATTTTAAGAGGAAGAGAAATAAAATCCCCATAATATGTTTTATTTAATTCCTGAGGACTTTCACTTACACAAGTAGGCACTAAACATTTGAAATTGACTTTCTGGAGCACAACAGTAAAAAACTTAAGAATTTGGCTTATTTTCATTTAAAACAGTAAAAATTGACCTTGTAAACATTTCCATAGGAGGTAGGATACATACATTTGACAATCTGTCAAATACAAGAAAGTAAACAGTTACTCTGTAGTCCTAATAAATAATGAGCAACACAGGCATCAAATAAACATTTTTTATAAAAAAAAGAAATATAACTGAAAGACTAAAATAGGATTTTTAATAAATTAGGAATAGATGCATTAGTTTCTTTACAACTTAGTCTTGCGTGCAAGAATCACTGGCTCTTTCTGCTTACCCTGAATTTCTGCAAAGCTGAATGGTGAGAACAATCCTGAGAGATTCACAAGCAGGACCCAATAAAAATACAGCAAATTTTTTTCTGTGTGGAGGGCTGGTAATGTCTCTAAAAACTACTATTTAACACCTGTATGTAATACTTTTATATTCCATGAACTTGAAGGAGATTGTCATCATAGCCTTAATGTCTGGAGTTGGAAGGTTAGCTTAAGGCACTGACATGTCTCTCCCAGTTAGGTTCCTCCAGTAGCTGTTCCCATGAAGACAGTGTTGATTGGTGGTAAAGATGACACCATATCCCTGCTTGGTGGGCCATGGACCTCCAGATTTTCCTGAGAAGGGAACTGACCAGATGTTCCATACATACACTGGGAAGATGTGGTTTGCAAGTTTGAAGCTGTGGGGAATAAAAGGTTACCATCATTGCAAGTTTTCAACCTACTGAATTAAACAGAAATCATAATCCAATTTCACTTGATGGAAACCCTTACCTACCAGGCACATCATCTGAAGGACAGAAATGTCTGATCTTTTGTGCAAGATTAACAGGTAAGTAGTAGAAATAGGTAATCTTGTGGAGAAACAAACAGTGTCCTAGGTTTTATCTTCTATGAAACCCTTTTTGGAATGTGAGATCAAGCTCAGCTACCATTTGTTTAAGGCATATACCAAAATAAACCCTTTGGGGTTAGGTATTTACACCTAAAATTCACTGTCAGTGGGAGCGTTGCCTAATACACAGTTGTTAAAGCATTGACAGAGACTATACCACAGGTAGTATAGACCTAGACATCCCTGACCGTTTGATCTGTTTGACAGTGAGGATCCTTAAGAGCACTTAGAAAAGCCCAGTCTGTTATTAATTCACTTAATAGTTAGAAAGTGTTTCCTAATATGGATTTTTCTGCAATTCAGGCCAGTTATTCCACTCCACATGGACAATGGATCATAGACATTTTGGGAGCAAAGAGTTATTAAACTCACTGTCCTGTCCTTTTAAGGAAAACATGTCCTATGATACATCCTAAATACTGAGCTATTTAATTTCTATATTGCATCTCATATATTATATGTGTGAGCTACAGTTTAATACTCAGCACTTGTTAGGATGCTAAACAGTTCATAGCTGTTCCTCGTTGTTGGCTGTACTTACGCATAGGAGTCCGACAGACAATTGAAGGTGAGGACTCTGTGTAGTATGAGCCTGTTTGTTTTCTTCCGCTATCATCCAAGATATTCAGTGGATCATGTATATCATTGTATGATGGCAGTGATCGAATGCTGCTTACACTGCTGATTACAGAAACATGTTGATCCACCATTGATCCAAGTCTGTGAGATTCTGAATAATTTATGCTATTTCCATAATATCCTATTGACAGAAGATTGAAAAAAACACAGAGTGAAACTACTGTTGAAGAGAAAGGATAGGGGAGGAGTCTTTGATAAACTGGGACAAAAAGTAATTGTTACTGGAAGAGTCCCTTGGGAATATGATTATTTATGCACACCTACAGCCTCGTAACATTAGCAACATCTGTAATGACTGACCCAAAAGAGAGGTGGTAACAAGGGAGCAAAAAGATGTTGAAAGTTCAGTCATGCCTTCAGTACAGAATTGCCTATCCATTCTAGGTTCAGAATCAAACATAGCTGGCAATCAGTGGCCACAAAAGACACCATGTGGACTCCTATCCACAGTTCAGTGCTCCCTGCTGAAGCTCACAACCAAGGAATGTATACATGGAAAGAAAATCTGAAGGGTAATACATACTTACTGCATATACAAATCCTTATAAAAGCAATATTTCCATTGTGTTTTTCCTCCAGAAAAGAGAAGTGTTTTGCTGACTCTATCTCCAAAGCAGTAATTTTACATTTGAAGTATGAGAAATATCAGGGCCAAAGTCTCAAACTATTGCTAATGTACATTTTTATACTTCGTTTCACCATCCTGACCCTGTGACTAGAATGGTCCATTATGCTGAACTCAGAGTTGAGCTATCTTGCATCTGCTCTAATTCATAGTAGATATTTTGGGAGCTTTTCAAGAGACTGTTATACCACAAGGTCATCCTGCTTTTGCTTCCTTTGTGCAAGACATGATGATGGTACAAAAGGAAGATTAGCATAGGGCAGCAGATGCATTTGAGGTCAACTGAGGATTCACCAGAGGAAAATAAACCCTTAAGTAGCTTATTAAGCTGCTTTGCAATCTCTGTGTGTAATCAGAGAAGTGGAAAACAGGATGGTATAAATAAGAGCTGAAATACATAGAATCATAGAATTTTAGGGGTTGGAATGGACCTTATAGATCATCCAGTCCTAACCCATCCTTCCATGGACATTCATCTTCCATAGAAAAAAAGCAGAGAAAAAGTGTTTTACTCCAGCAAGGAAAGAGAAACAGAAGGGAAAAGGAAAATATGTATTAATACCATTGGAAGCATTAGCAGGATATGCTCCTCCTGGACATGTAGATACTGAGTTGTTCAAGAAGTTGAAACTCCCAGTATTCAGAAACTGCATATTGTGTGTGTCCTGAGACATGTTTGAGGGACCATAGCTGGAAGGGGATCTGGCACTGTATGGAGACACAGCACAACTGTTGCTGAAGTAGTCCCTGGAGAACTGCTGTTCACTCAAGGTGTTGAATCGGCTGTGCTCTGCTCTGTGGTCGTAAACTCCAGAAGTGGAATGGGCCTGAGTTCTGAACATAGCTTGGTAATTGGAATTGTTCCCGTAGTAATTCTGATTAGTTTGTGACAAAGTCTGATAAAGGGGTTCTGAGTAGGAAGAGCACTGTGAATGTGTCGATAACACGGGACCTACGCTTGGAGGTCTCACAGCCATTGGCCCCTGGTTGATAACACTTCCTCGGCTGACCATGGCTGGTGAAATGGGGGGAGTCATCAGGTGACCAGTGCTTTGAGACAACTCCATCTGACCTGAAATAAATAAACAGTAGCTGAGGTTAGTGTTCGTACTGTGGTACTGCTGTAAAGACACTAACCCTCTAGTTACATTACAGTGTACATTACTATTTGAAACATGTACAAAAGAGATGTGTTGGCCCCCACATATGTAACTCATGGCTTTTAATCCATGGCTTCAGGCTATAAAGCTTCCCTCTTTTATTCTCCATCTTGGAGGTTCCACATTCAGTGGGAAAATTCAGAAGTCTTTACAAAAGCATATGGTCGTTGCCCCTCCTACAGAAACACATTATGGTGAACTGAAAGGATAACAAGCAAATTAGAGAAGGAGGAGCTGGGAGAGTTGAGACATACCTGCCAGCTGCATATTCTCACTGTCTCCTGTGGTGAAGGGGTTCAGACCAGAAGGTACACTACTGGCCTGGTTAGATGACAAGGACACATAAGTTTGGTCTGCTAGACACTCATTTTTGACTGAAGTGTCACTGGGCAGAGGAGCAGCTTTGTTGCGATTTGCTAGGAAGCAAGAGCTTGGTGATGCGGTGAAGGTAGCTTTGCTTGCATCTAGAAAAGTAAGTGGAAACTGTTGGAGGCAGTTATGTATGTTCACTGCATATAAATTCACCACTAGCTTATAGACAATATAGGAGCTGCCTGATTTATTTGTATCTTTGATTGCTAATTGCGAAACCCTGCAAAGTCCTCATATTTTGCAAGTAGCCAATGAATACAAATATTGGTCTAGTCTTGATCTTCCCAGTGGAATTGTTTGTATCATTTTCACTAACCACAGATCTGCATCACAGAGTATCAGCTCCTTACTGAAACCATCATAGTGAAGGTATGAATCAGATTTATTCCCTTGAAGAAAATGTAAACAATGAATTCAAGTCAATTTGCACAAAGAATGAATCAGGCTGGACACCTCATCATAAAGAATTAACAATGGGAACTTTAGAATGTTTGAACTCTTGTTTTTATATTGATACCTGGAGAAAAACATCTGTTATATTCAATAGTTCTTCAGTTTCTGCAGACTATTGATAAAGTCAGTGCTGCTATTCTTCAGTGGAAACCATAATTTTACCTTCTGGTTTAATGCTAATAAAAAATAATTATGCAGAATTCAGTGAAGTTTCACTGGATTTTTAGGGATTAAATCGGACCAGAACTTGATCCACATCAAACTTTATTCTTTTTATAGCAAAGGGCCTAGACCATATGACTTCAAACTGTCTAACTTTGAAGAAGCCTGGTAAATGGAAAATGTTAAGGATACTGTTTTCAAATAATTTTATTTCTCTTCCACATAGTAAAACTTCAGCCATATGATAAACAGAGTTCCAAACTTGCGTTCCAACATTGGAGGGATGTTTGCATTTTTGGTAACACTTAATACATTCCTTTTTCAAGGTGTAATTACATATTTAAGCTTTGGAGAAGATCTGGATTAGGAATTCCTGGCCTTTCTGCTCCTTACACCTCTTTCATACTTCAGCTTGTGGCACTTCAGATCCACCTACAAGTATTTGTTGTATCCAAGATAATTTCAGTGATTTAGTGTATTCACATTCCCACAAAATGTTATGAAGTGGACTATGGTATGAAGGTGGGAATGAACTGCTGAGTGAATGACCACAAACTTTTCAGGTGAATTTGACAACGTTACGTGTAACTACACCTTTGGGAGAACACAGTAAACCTGCTTCTGTTTAAAGTTATGGAAGTATGTCAATTTCTAAAATTACAGGAGTACATTAAAAAGAACCAAGCTCTAGTTACCTAAATTCTTCATGTATTTGTCCAGTAGATTCTGGAGTTCTTGTTCTTTGTCATTGTTGAACTGTGTTTCCATGGCAAGCAGGATGTACTCATCTAGTAGCATGCGGATCAAATGAAAAGAACCTTTTGGAGGAGAAAGAGAGAGAGTAGCTGAGTTATCTTGGTGACCATCTCTCACCACTCTACAAGAAGCCTGTGAAACAAACAAATAATTGTGGACTTTAAATGACCTGGCAAGACCAACAAGGAATAGTGCCTAACTTCTTGCTCTAATCTCTCTTTGCACTGGCCCACCTAGCTCAATTGTTTACTGTCCTGTAGGCTATTTGACCACTAATTACATCAAAGAAAAATACTGATGAAAGTGAGACATGCTTTATACTTGAAGAGGGCACACAGTGGAGCTAGATAAGGCTGAAGTCTGCTAGAATGCCTCTGCTCTATTTCTGTTTGCCTTGTACTAAATAACAGACAATAACTGGTGAAGTCTTTGACCTTATTTCAAGGATACATCACCTTAAAAACGTGTGTCCCTACAACCATTTCAAATGCCCCCTTAATTTTAGAAAACAATGTACCTATGATGAAATGTAGGAAATTATGTACTAGAGTATAAGTAAGTTTCACTTGTTCTACCATCTTCTATCTTATAAAGGTTTGTTCTGAGTGTTCCCAAAAATGTAAACATTCCTAAAGATGGACATGTGAGCCTTAATTTTTAAAAGCCACAAACACTGTTGAATTGTCCATCTGCTGATCCCAGAAATAAATGTGTGGTGACTACCAAATTCCTTTTGCTTTTACTAAAACATATCATGCAGAAGAACTTCTATACAACAGGAATTTTTTACCACAGGTAAAATTAATTATTGAAATCTTCTGTCTGCTATACTAAGACATACAGTTTGCTTCCATTGCCATATCAGTACAAACAGCTTCTAGCTCTTAAATGCCAAAGCAGTATCAAACAGCAGTACAAAAGAAAAGTACTTTTAAAAACAAACGTGACTCAGGTCACCACCAAAATATTGCTAGCATTTACTGTGAAATGTTAGTTTGTAAAATACATTACACAGCATTTGTGGCTTTGATCAAAGAATCTTTAGATTAGGACAGGTTCCTCTGCTCAGGAAATGGTGGAAAGCTGGTAAGTGCTAGCAAATATGGACAAAATATGAGTGTTTTTATAAAGCTCTGGTACCAAAACTTGATGCGTTGTTTAGTGTTAGGTTATGCATCACTCGAGCACCGAAAAAGCTCCATTTGAGGAGGAAATCTTGAGCTCTCTTCTTTAAAGATTTCCCATTTTGCTTGCTTGTCTGAAAGAGAATAGTGAAATATTGTTAGGTATGTTACTTGCTTTCTGCACACGGAGGGGGAATTGAATATGTTTGAGAGTTCAAGGAGTCCTTGACTCAGGCTGATATGGCAGGATGAATCAAGCTGCCTGATTCAAAATATCTTCTTAAAGTGTGTCCTAACGTGGTAAAGAAGAGCAGCAGTCACTCTTTTCAGTGCAACCATAGAAGAGCTCTGTCAACGTTAGATGAAGCAAACTGCTTACTGCTTGGGCTCTGCAATGCCCTGAAGGTATATAAATTACTTCATATTCTAGCATTAAAGGTGCCAGATTGTTCTATTAATATACAGGTGTACAAGGCAGAGAGAAAAATAAAAAATTCACCCTCTGGCACTATGTTATTCCACATAAACAGGGAATAACAATTAGTCTTTGTACTTTTATTTCATCTGTATGATACTGGCCAGATTTTCTCTTACAGAATGGTGTGTTCACTATCATTGTGATTAAAGTGATGCTTTTAATACTGCTCATTTCACACTGCCAATTTGCTCTGGCAGTGATTTGTTCATGTGCTAACATACAGTTGCTTTCTCAAACAGCAAGCAGAAAGAAGCTGTTGTGTGAGTTTGACAGGAGCCACACTGTAGCATGAACAGAAGGCAGACAGCAATGGAAGGATTACATGTTCTGTAAATTATTAGCTTCTGCTTAACTGACCTAGCTTCATATCAGGACTTGTTGGTATTTCTTCCCTTAACCACAGGAAAACAATGCTAGGAACCCCACCTGTTAACTTTAGTAGTACAGCATCACAGAGTAGAAGCTGAATAGGAAAGTGCTTCACCTTTTCTGTCTGACTTGTTTATTAGGAATTGTCTTCTGAAATTGCAGAATGAATTTTAGATCATAATCATTCAGTTCTAAAATAAGTTGAGATTGGTCAGCTTCAATGGGAGTTTTTTTGCCTAGGGAGTTTTGTGTATATATGAGGTCTTGCTTTGGCTCTGCTACCCTGAATTGGCCAAAGCTCCTCACTGTGCTGCTGACATCTGACAACAAATGTTAGGAAACTCAGAGTACTTTAAAAAGAAAGGAATTATCACTGTCTCCATTGAAATTTGGGAAAACAGGTGAAGAAAGCAAAAATGGAATGGCCATGGCTGTTTTGTGTCAGTCACTCTTCTGCCAGCTAGCCAATGCTAACTGCACTATCTCCTCCCCTTGCATCCATTCATTCATATCAATATATATGCTCCCTAAAATGATTGATAAGATATTGCATTTCCAGATAGAACAAGTCTGAGAAGAGCAACAGGGCTACATAAAGGTCTGTGTAAGGAGGATTTGGTCTTGAGTCAGGCAGAACATTTGAAAGGTACCTTGATAACCCTTTGCTCAACCACAGTATCCAACCATTCAATAAATGATTCCACAGTGGCATTCTTCTTTAGAAGGTCCTTCAGTTCTTGGAACACTGTAATAGAGTCATCTACCATGTAAAAAGGAGAACATATCATTGCACAGTATTCTGAATGTGAGAGAAAGCCACTCACCAGCCATATGACAATATTGTAGCATGGAAAGGAAAAGCAAAGAGTTAGAGCAGTGAAGAAATAAGTAGTTCCTCAGTAAAGCAAGCAGACACACATCCACCACACATACATATTTCAATTACTTACTTAAGAATTGCAATGATACAGGTTGTAAGGCAATGAAGTTTTACAAGAAAATAAGAGCAAAAGAAGATTATATTTTCAATTACTTTTAAGGTTCTGCCTTGAAAACCTTTCTAATGCTAAGTTTAGTAGTAAAGCTTTGCCTGTAATTTGGCAGATTTGTAGTGTCTTATATTTCCCTCATATTTTACAAGTTTCTCGCAATATAATGTAAAGATCACTTCCTCAATTGCCATTTTCAAAAAAGTGCCTGAGTCACCCATTATTTCTCTTCTCCTTTTTTGGTTTTTTAGCCAGTGTGAAAGAAGACAAGGTACAAAACAAAAAGCAATTACATAAAAAGTAGCTCAGATTAAAATGTGAATAAGATTATGAACCATTAAAGAGAACAGTCATTATAAAAGTAGTTCTGTTTAAAGGACAACACATTGCTATTCCTTTCAGCTCTTGAAACTGATCAACCTGACTCCTATGACAAAAGTTATATTTTTAACAGAGAAATTGGCTATATTTATTTTTCAACAACAGGTATGTATATGAAAACTAACACCCTCAAAATTTATATTTTACTCTATTCAGTGTATGAATTAGCAGCTACACTAAATAGAAAATTATGTACTTTTTAAAAGATCAAACTTCAGAAAAAATTCCCTATGTATGCCAAACTTTTTTAAAGAAAGTAAACTAGTTCAAATATCTATTACATTAAGCCATAAGGTAATGGAATTTTTGAGACATCTTTCAAGAAGTGATCTGTCCCAATACCTCTGCATAATTAAGACAAAACTTCAAAAGGGATTTGATTGCACTTAGCAACTGACACATAAATAAATTTATCAGCAATCATTTAAAGTCATCTAGCTGGGATGGCTTCCCAGCACAAGCTTCTCATCTGTTAGGACATGCTGGGGCAACCAATAGGTTTTCTTATGCTACTGAAGTTAATGGTGAGGTAGATTAGAGAATGCAGTGTCTGTGTGTCTTTTCTCAGTCAGTCCAAGTAGACCAGTGTGGCATGGAATGAAAGAATTAAGTACTTTAAGTGATACAAATAATCACTGTGGACTTACATTCACTGTAGACTTCTCCATCAGAGTCTGTGCTCCCTGAGACTGCAAGGAATGCCTGAGAACCAATACTATTCAAATCAACTTTCTCAATATCTGACACCATGGAATTCACCACATGCTGATCAAAAAGGGCTGGGCGAGCAATCTGCAAGAGAAAGCAAGTGAAAATGCTGAGACCCTGTTGTGGTTTAATCCCAGCTGGCAGTTAAGCACTGCACAGTCTCTCACTCCCCACCCTGCCCTGGGATGGGGGAGAGAATGGAAAGAATAAAAGTAGGAAAACTTGTGGATTGAGGTAAAAACAGTTTAATACTTTTTTAAAAAATATGGTAACAATCATAATGATTAAAAGAAAAAAAAAACACCAAAACACAATCATAATGATTAAAAGAAAAAAAACCACCAAAAACCAGAGAAAAACACAGCTCAAGAAAGACAAGTGATGCAAATGAAAACAATTGCTCACCACCAAATGACTAATGCCCAGCCAAGTCCCTGAGCAGTGATTCCCCACCAAATTTCCCCCTAGTTTTATTGTTGATCATAACATCATATGGTATGGAATATCCCTGAGGTCAGTTGGGGTCACCTGTCCCACCTGTGTCCCCTGCCAACTTTTTGTACACTTCAAATCTACTCACTGGCAGGGTGAGAGCAGAAAAGGCCTTGACTCTGTGTAAACCTTTCTCAGCAGTAACTAAAACATCCCTGAATTATCAAGTATCCAGTATAAATTCAAAATATTGACCCATACTAGCTATGATGAACAAAATTAAATCCATTCCAGCCAAAACCAGCACAAACCCACACCTGGGGATCACCTGAATAACTCCTCAGAGAAGAATCACACTGTGTTTTATTTTATTATCATGGCTGTTTTAAATCACAGATCAGATGAGATAATGGTTCCTTTTCATTAGACTTCTAATGCTCTTCTAATACGCCTTCCTGTCAGATAGATCATCTCCACAGTATCATCCATATGCTACTTCTGTCTTAATATTTATGAAAGAGAAAACCAAGTCAAGATGGTGTGTCTACAGTTAGTCATGAGGATTACTGTTAAGGAATACATCTGGTCCATGTGGTTTGGCCCTCGAGCTGCAGATTGAGATGCAGATTGAAATGCAGACTGAGCTCGGTTGGGAGCCCAAGAAAAGAGGCTGTGAACTGGCAACCTTTGGAAAACAAAGGGCACAAAATTGGGTGATGCCAGCCAGCTGAATGGACACTGAGACACACAGGAGGAGCTGGAAATTGCTGATTTTTGGATAACAAAGGAAATCACAAAATCACAATCAATAGGGTTTGAAAGACCTCTGAGATCAAGTCCAACTAATGACATAATACCACCATGTCAGCTAGATCATAGCACTAAGTGGCCATGTCTTTCCTTAAACACCTCTGGGGTGGTGACTCCACCACCTCCTTGGGCAGTCCATTCCAGAGTCTAATCACCCTTTCTGTGAAGAAATTCTTCCTAATGTCTAGCCTAAACCTCCCCTGGCACAGCTTGAGACTATGTCCTCTCATTCTGTCACTAGTTGCCTGGGAGAGGAGACCAACCCCCACCTGGCTACAACCTCCTTTCAGGGTGTTGTAGAGACTGATAAGGTCACCCCTGAGCCTCCTCTTCTCCAGGTATAGCCCCAGTTCCTTCAGCCTCTCCTCATAGGACTTGTGTTCCAGCCCCTTCACCAGCTTTGTCGCCCTTCTCTGGACATGTTCTAGCACCTCAATGTCCTTACTGAAGTGAGGGGCTTGGAACTGGACACAGTACTTGGAGGCGTGGCCTCACCAGTGCCAAGTCCAGAGGGACAATCACTTCCCTCTAGTTCTGCTGGCCACAATATTTCTGGTACTTGCCAGGATGCCATTGGCTTTCTTGGCCACCTGAGCACACTGCTGACTCATGTTCAGCTGGCTGTTGCCCAGAACCTTAGGTCCTTCTCCACTGGTCTGCTTTCCAACTGCTCTTCCCCCAGCCTGTAGCTCTGTATGGGGTTACTGTGGCCAAAGTGTAGGACCCAGCACTTGTGATGGGTCTGTGAAGATGGGTGATGCAAGGGACATGCCAGTGACAAGGGACATGCCAACAATGTGGATGGACACAGATAGCGGGGCAGCAGCAGAACTCAGAAGGAAGAGCAAGATTTGCACGTGAGTGGACTGTGATGGTGTAAAAGCCCAGGAGACCTTGGCTGGGGGTCCCTTCTCAGAGGCATCAGTTCAGGTCAGTGCCATGAATAAACTGCTTTATGGAACCAGACATCTGAGAGTCTGCTATGGGAAACCTAGGGTTGAACTGGTAAGGAAACCTGGTCGGACTGTCCGTGAGTGAGGTGTGTAGGTCATCAAGCAAGGCACCCATCATCTCACTAGAGCCACCCACTGTGAAGGGGCTTCAGTCCCAGGAGTTAAATTCTCTGGCATTTGGAGTGTGGCTGCCAAAGAGTCTCATGAATGGTCAGACTGGGAAGTTTCCTTAACAGTTTGACACCCCAGATTGGACCCTAGGCCACAACCATTCACAGTCTTGCCACTCCAAACATCCAACTGTCAGCACTGGGTGAATTCATCTAGGATTTTTGGAGCAGGGAGGAGCCAAAGGGTGAGTGTTAAAATTCCCCAAGCAGATTCTGTATGAATTATTTTGGTGGATTTGAGTCTCTTCATTGGTGTGGTATTTTGTGCAAATTTGATGAAATTATTGGTAATGGGTCGAGAACAGCTGTACAACCCAATCAGCATAAGGCACACAAAAGAGATGTGGTACCCCTCTAAGGCATGAGGTGGTGGGGCTTGAGTGCCTCCTATGACACAGATGAGTTTTGGAGACCCTTGTGAGGAGAGGCTTGAGTCCCTCATATATCACCAGGGGGGTTTGGAGTTCCTCATACCTTGCAGGGGGCTCGGAGTCACACAGGGGAAACAGAGTCCCTCAATGCAAACAGAAGAGGGGTTGAAGTTTGGGGGTTTTTTCTCCTTTTGTTTCTCAGTTTTCAAGTCCATTTTAGTGTTTGAAACAATGGGAAATAAACCTGTCATAGGAAAGGGGACACCCTTAGCTGAGGTTGTAAAAAGTTGGAAGGAATTGTACAATACAGCAGAATTATGAAAAGACTGTGCAATAGCGTTGTGCCAGGAGGATTAGCCAGCTATAACCTGGTCTGGTAGCTCAACAGGAAAATGGCCATCACAAGAAATTTTTTATAAACACAAATTCACTTTTCTGCATCAGTGTCTGGAAGATGGATTCCCAGATCAAATGGGTTATTGGCATGTTTGGAGCAGTTGTGCATGGGTGATAAATTTGCTGAGAGAAACTGGATTGCAGGTAATACATACAGTCACAGGTAACCCCAGCACTCTGCCTGCATTGGCACCAGCTTGTGTGGTTGTGGAGAATCTCAGTGTTCTGTCTCCAGCAGCACCAAAACAAAAGGCAAAAATCATATAACCATAGAAAAAAATGTGTATAGAATTATATGTGCATGCACTAATCTGAAAAGGCCAGAAGCCTTAAATTTTTCACTGTGGGATGTCCAGAATACTCCAGGACAACCCATAGGACTAACTGCAGCAGACACTTAGCTGTACCAGGAATTTATATCCCAGCTAGCACCACCCTGTTGGACAGAGATGAATGCCTGACCCAGTATGTTATATAAAAGCAGAAAGGGTTCAAGGAGGGGAGAATGTATGCACAATGGTATCAGCCCAGCCCACCTGAAATACAAGTACATGATATACAACCTGGGGGTGAAGTGTTAGCAAAGTATTCCCATGAAACTGCAAATAGAACCTAAATGGGAGGGACCATATACTATCTCTTTTGCTGTTAAAATTTTGGGCAAAGATAACTGAATACACCATTCTTATATCAAATGAGCAGTGAATGGTCAGTAACTGACTTTTGAGAATCTTTCATGATTGTATCCTGATAATCACTTCTACCCTATGATAATCTCATTAGCCTTAATCCTGCTATGTTAATGCCTTACAGTGATGTTATAAGGTAAATGGTTAAATGCCTTGAAAAGTGTCTTTTCCCTTTTTACTATGACAGTCTTGTTTGCTTAACCAGTATGTTTGTTACAGGCAATAATGTTGTATATAAGGGCAGTGAATAAGTGCCTTGATTTCTTTCCTTTTAGTATATTAGCAGGTATGCTCAATTAAAATAAAGGGAGGACTGATGAGGAATATATCTGAGTCCATGAGCTGCAGATTGAGCTCTGGGTGGGAGTCCAAGAAAAGAGGCTGTGAACTGCCAACCTCCGGGATAACAAAAGGCACAAAGTGCCAGGTGAATGGACACTGAGACACACAGGATGAGCCTGGAATTGCTGATTTTTTGAATAACAAAGGAGATGAAGATGAGATGAGATGAGATGCAAGGGGTGTGCCAGTGGCAAAGGGCGTGCCAGCAACAAGGGACTTGACAGCAACGTGGATGAACAGAGAGGGGGCAGCAGCAGAAGACTTGGAAGGAAGAGGGAGACTTGTGTGCAGGTAGACTGAGGGTATAAAAGCCCTGAGATTTCTTTGTTGAGGGTCCTCCTCTGAGACACCAGCTCAGGCTGTTGATGTGTTACTGTATCGTGAATAAATTGCTTTATGGAATTAGACATCTGAGGGTCAACTATGGGAAGCCTAAGGTCGAACCAGTAAGGAAACCTGGTCTGACTGCAGGTGAGTGGAGTATGTAGGGAGTCAAGCAGGGCACCCACTGGCTCACTGGAGTTGCCTGCTGTGAAGGGGCTTCAGTCCCAACAGTAAAACTCTCTGGCTTTGGGAGTGTGACTGCCAGAGAGTCTCATGAATGGCCAGACTGGAAAGTTTCCGTAACAACTACCACCTCACTGCCCAAGCTGTTAGCACTGAAGTACCTTGAAATGAATTATATCCTTTTGTATAATCTACAAAA
The DNA here is from genome assembly GCF_000695815.1 of Acanthisitta chloris. NCBI lineage: Eukaryota > Metazoa > Chordata > Aves > Passeriformes > Acanthisittidae > Acanthisitta > Acanthisitta chloris. Next base: position 8,878 of record NW_008684091.1, on the reverse strand, counting down.
CCATCATATGGAGGTGACTCCTAATTACAGATACCTGCATCCTGACCATAGCCTTGGAGTCCTCAACTACCTGTCACTCCCATGTTCTCCTTTCACTCAAAACTCAAAAAGAAATAATCTCACTAAAGAACACCATGGACAAGAGTGTGAACCTTTGGTAGGCAAGAAGGACCATCTGATATTTTCCAATTTGTAACTAAACCAAATACACATATCTTTCACTTCATCATTTGCTTGCCAATCATTCCTGTGATTGCAGTTCATTATAACCATGGTCTTTACTCTCTTTTCTACTACAAAACTTTGAAGTTTTGGTAAGATCTATTTTTGGTTGCTTCCTTCTTTCACGGTTAAAACTACAAGGTGTAGGTCTTCCATGGCTGAAGGTCAACCTTGAAAAATTATGTATTATATCTCATAGCCATAAAGGTACACTGAATATAATTGATGAGTTATTGACTGTATAGTCTTATTCTATTTACCTGTGCTAGGTGTAGGAATGACGTCTGTCGTTTCAGGGAGGAAACAAATCTTCGTGCAATAGGCAATTTCTTATCTGTAAGGTTTTCTGGTAGATTTTCCAAAGAGGAAACAACCCACTGTTCCCAGTTTTTTGCAAAATTTCTTATATCTGCTAGTAAACTATAGGGAAAAAAGTGTGGTTTAGAGAATCATCAATAATAATTCTGTTGCATTAGTGTAAATAATTGGGTTTCAATGTATGACTAACAGACTCCTGGACATATCAATGAATTACTCCTCCAGCATTACCAAAAGGAAACAGGAAAAGACCAATAATTAAACTAAAATTGACTATATATTGATCTGTACCACCTCGGAGAAAAATTGTAAGTCAATTGGGACATTAAAATACTGTATAATACTTTAAGGCTATTCCATAGCTGTCCTCAGAGATGACAGTATTTTTGCCATACATATTCCACTGTTCTAAAAATGAACATGCATATTGAGAAGAAATATCTCTAGGATATAGAATTACTGCTGTTTACCTGGACTATGCCAAAAAAACTAGAATGTAGCATGATTATTGCCAAATACCTACCTTTCTGGCATTTCTTGCATTGTTGCAGGGATGAGTACATCTGTAAGAACCTTCAAAAAGTTAACAGAAAATTATATCAAGCTTCCACTGACCGTTTATTCATTCATTCATGTCTGTCTTGTGTACTTAGATTGCAAAGTGAAAAGTACATAAAATTTATACAGAATAAAGCATATGCATGCCAGCATACCAGTAAAACAAGGAAGTGCCATCACCCATGCCTTACAGCAGGGAAATCAGCAGAAGTGTGATGCATAAACACTTTTTCTTTTCTAGTATCACGGAGTCTCTGTAAAGCAGATACTCAAGGATCTCCCAAATCCTTGAATGCTATTGACTCTTCTCTCTGGCATACTGGACATGGCATTGAAGGCATTCAGAGTTTAGCTGCAGTTCCCTATAGCTAAGCATGATGTGGAACTGTTTTGGTGAAAAAACTGTGCCATCTGGAATGCCTTCTGGGGAATGTTATGGTGGAGGGAAGAGTTGGTAGCCTATATCCCAAAAATCTCTTTCCACTGCTGATGTAAATGATTCGATAACAATCCAATATAATTCCTCCTTTCTTCTGTCTGCTGTGCTGTCGACATGATTATAAGTAAGCAATAGTGAAAGACAGGAGAAAAAATAGCAAATTTATGAACTTCTGAGAAATTCTGTTTTACTAATTTTTTAATTTATTGCTCCTGTAGTATTTCTTCTTCTGTCACATTATCTTTATTACAAGTAAAGTTAATATTGAATCTACTGAGACAGCACATTTAAAGCAGGAAAAAGATTCATAAACTCAAGGTACAATTAACCTCTAGAAGTAAATGAGGCTTAATTGCTCATCTCCTGGGTAGTAATTATGATTCTTGATTCTAATTGCCTTTATTTCACTATGCTAGCTAAAACACTTCTTACTTTAAAGTTTGATAAGTTTTTGAGAAATAAGTATTTTCATCCTTTCTAGATTTTCCCCCCATATTTCCATACAGTAAGAATGACAGATAGATTACAATAAGGCACCAGGGCTAAAGTCTCAGCGCTGAGTCTCTTGCTTTGACTGTATGGTGTTAAATAATGATCTGATCTGACTTTCCAAATGAAAAATTCAAGGAACTTTGGTGGCATTACTTTCCACCCCCATCCTCTATCACCTAATCCTGACCCTGCAACACTCCTAAGTTTCACTTAGTTTTAACTATTTGTGTGATCATGCCATGAACTAGATCAAAGAACACATATGGAAAAAAAGCTCTGCAAAACAAGTATTCCTCAATTTTTTTAAAAACCCAAACCAATTCAGAGTACAGCAGTTTTGCTTGTACATCTAGCAGCACAGGAACAGAAATGAAGTGCAGCAGGCAGGACAGGCAGGAATATCTTAACTCAGTATTGTTCCAGCTTTGAAACATGAAGCCATGGCCTGACACAACCTGTGAGTAGCAGATTGGCAAGTGGAATCACCTCACTGATGTGACACAGACTCTTTGTAGATAGAAACTACAATAATCTTATAAGTTAAAACAAGGCTTCAATTTTCATCCAGGCTTACCTTAGTCAGCCTTGTCAGCGAGGCACACAAACATTTCTTTCAGCTACATTCAACCAGATAGGTCAGGATTTCAGTATTACTGTGCTGCTTGTAGTCACACACCATGTGTGCAGCAGAGCTGAGACTGGACTTCAGTTCTTACCTGTGCCCATTTTATTTCTTGTGGAAATCCTTCCTGATTTACATGTCAGAGGCAGAAAGCAGTCATGGCATCCTGTTATTCACTGTTTTTACAGATCTGTAATGTGGTTGAGATTATCCATGTAGCTCAATGCTTAACTTACCTTATACAGTATTGAGTCACAGACACAGAAGATGTCAACAATGATGGGATTTTCAAGTAGGGGAAGAAGATGATCAGGCATTCCTTGCCAAAAATGTAATAGGAAATGCTGAATCTAAAGGAATCAGATTTATAGACAATAAATAATGTTTTCTTGACTCCCTGCACATGTATACCAAGAATGTGTGTTCAAACAGCCTTACCTCTTCAAAGTTCCCATTAATTGCATTATCAAGGACACACTGACAGTGTGTTTTGTACATCATGATAAGAGTATCTACCTGTTTTGGAAGGAATAAAGAAAGATTAAACAGAGCTTCTCAGCTCTATACTGCTTTAGTGATATAGGCTTCTTCTCTGCAGAGGTAGCATTTAAACATAGAATATAAACTGTATTACAATGCATATTTACAAATAGGTATTTCATATATCTAGGAGTGGTGAGAAGGCCACTCATCTCCAGTTTTTTATCAACATCTTTAAGTCTCAGTGCCGTTGTCAGAAATAAAACATCTGAATCTGTATACATTGTGAAAATGTGGATATTAAAGTAAGGCAATAGCTAGATTAGCCAGTCAGATGGTAAAGTAAATTCACCTTTCTGAAGCCAAGATTAATCCCAAAGAGCAGTGCAAGTTAATCATTAGGCTACTATAGGCGTCTATGAGTGTTCTGAAACATCACCTAGTTGGACAAATGAGAAAATAGCTGCCAGTCATTTGGTCAAAGTTTAATCACTGCCTTACATGAACTGAACTTTAAAAAGCAGAACTCCCTTTCATCTCATCAGGCTACTTCATCCGAGTGGAGTGTTCCCTTATTTTAATAACTCTGCAGAGGTATCACAAGACCTTGCAAAAACTAAAAATAAAGATAGCAAAGTTTAAAATTTGTAGCAAATGGTAATACATAAGCTATTATAAAATGTAAATTATTTTAATGAAAGAAAAATGCTAGCAAAACCATACTTATGGTCCAGAATCACAGAAGGTATGCCACACCTTGTGAACTTCTCCAGCAAACCACTGTCAGGTTTTGAATGAACCTAGTACCACCTTATTGCAATAATTTTAGCATGCAGATTTCTTTGAAAACAGACTTTTCTGACTTTCAGAGCTGCTTCTGTAACTATGTATCTTTGAAAAACAATGGCAAAGTGTGAGATTCAAGAATTTAAAGATTTTTTAAGGGGTTGAATTTTAAGGAGGCTAAATTGATGAGTTCATAATGTGTATCTAAAGGTTTCTAGCACAATTCAGGGATGTAGCAGCCTGTAATGTGACCAGAAACAACACAGACATAACACACAGGCAAATATTCAGAGATAAAGCCTATGAAAGCAACACTTCTAACTGAGCATTTATCCTTAGGATGAGCAACATTGAGTATTGATTAGAGGAATATGATTTTACTAATTTCAAACCACCCAAACATGTTCAGTCTTCAAACAATTAATGAAAGAGAGTAAAGTTCATCTAATTATTTGTTGTGAGTTATTTGTTCTGATCTAATCAGAACAAAATTTGCCTTAAATCCAAAGGCATTTGGAAAGAATACAACTCTCAGTTATTTGTTTGTTTTGCTCTCCCCGTCTTACATACCATCAGTTTGTAAAATACTAGGTCAGTTAATAGGTAAATAATTCAACCACCTTTCCAGTGGAAAGCCAGTTAATCGGTGTTAGTAAAGGTTTGCCCCCTCTATAAATCAGTCACCTCTGTTTGATTATGGACATTTCTGGCTCTTTCATGTCAATACCTCAAAGGCTAAGATATGAAGAAACATTCTGTGGCAATTTTTGATGTGTAAGTCAGAAGAGAAGTAGCTCACATTTTACCTTGTCTTTAGAAATACATCCTTGAAGCAAAAGGTGTTGAGCACTTGGAAACTCTGGGAGGAGAGTTCCAGTTTTGGAACTCAGAGAATATTTACGAGTAAAACCACCCTGAAATGAAAGGGAAAGAACAGGAACATTGAAATAGCTAATTTAGATGCAGCTGAAACCAACAATTCATGCTAAACCTGTATATTCTCTTATGAGTCTCTCAACATTCCAGAACATTTGCGTTCAGATAATTCTTTCAAAATACTGATGGTTATCCAGATCTGAATCCCAGTTAAGGAAGCTAATTAACTTTGTGTCTAGATCTAAACTCCACCAAATGTAGTTTTCAGAGTGATGTAGATTTGAGACACATTACTTCGTGAAATCCTACAAGCTTTGGATTTAATCTATGTTAAAAAACTAAACTACAATACTACACTCCTCTACAGTATGGACTGTGATGTCTTCAAGAATATCCTGTTTTATTTAATAAGTATCTTTCTAGTGCAAGAACCTAGGGTAGTGGAGATATTACTGTTCTCCCCTGTTCTCTTCCTGCTCTGATAGCACAGCAATAGTGATTTCTGCTTTTTTTGCTATGGCAACCATGATTTTAGTTTATCATAAGGTTTGACAACAGTTTTGATAGAAGTTTGTTACAGATGTGGTGGTATGGACACTTCTGTACTAAGTATTTTTAAAATAGCTCTCAGTGATTGTGGCAGACTTGACATGAAGCCCCAGTTTTATATCTCTTTAAGAATGTCATGCCTAGCCATTTAAGTGTTCTCTACTTCCTTTGTTCTCCTTGTTACTCTGTGACATGGCCAGTGGTGACCTAGAGACAAGGTAAATTCCTCCTGAATTATGCTAAATTCTGCTGAGAGTTTCTCACAGTTCTTAGAGTTCACCTCTTAAGCCTCTGTAGCTTGTGACATCTGAAATGTTGTAGACACACCTTGTACTACTTACAGACTGAAAAAAGGTCTTTCAGTGCATCCTGTAGTCAGTGTACAGAGCCACAAGTAGACCTTGTGCATATTCCTGTGGTAAATCCATTACTTCTGTGCAGATTCACCCTTTGTACTAATGGATGGAATTTATGACCATGCATAAGGCATTTGAATAGTACTTGGAGTGACCTCTTCCTACCCACTTGCTACAGTTAGATTTCACTCAAGTGGCAATAGTAGTTATACAGTGCAACATAAAGTGCACAAATGGGACTATTTTTCTGTAAATGGCCAGTTTCTGAATTCTGTAACTGACTTATTCACCATACATATATTCCTGTTTTCAAAGGGTGATGCATCTGCCAAAACAGACAGCAAGAAACAAAAGCATACATAAGCACATTTTATCTGTGCTATCTACAATTCAAATACATATAAAGCTCCAAATGAAAGAAATTATAGAAATTTTGAAACATTAGTACTTCTTTGTGTCAATAATTCTGCAGTGTTATAATTGCCTATAAGGAGGGGTTTTGTGGGTTGGGCTTTTTTTTTAATAATAGGAGTAATCTTAATGATTTTATTATGCAATTAGCCATGAAATATATTAAAAGCTCTGATTAAAAGAGATTTGTTCATTTAAAAGAAGCCAGTGATGGTGGTGGGAGGTTTAAGAGAAGATAATCTGCAATGTTTTTTACCTTGCTAATGGACTTATATGACTGTGCCTCAGTACTAGGCTTAATATTTTAACCCACTGCCACTTGCCCTTTCAATTTAATGCCATCTGTTTCTAATGGCCATTTAACATTAAGATAATGACAGTAATATTATCTGCCTAATTAACCATGCAGATGCTAATGGTGCACTAACTGGTTTAGATAAAAGAATTTGCTGATATCTCCCCCTACAGAGAGAATACTAGAAAATGTGATAAAAACATACCAGGAGTAAACAGTGTTCCTGGCACTCAATAAGTGTTCATTCAAATGCCATTTACTCAGTATATTTAGACAATCCGTGCTTTAACATCTTTTCAATGTCTTTATGTTCCTACTAAGAATTGCACCTTATGCAATCATTGCAAAGCTTTCTGGAATACCTAATTGCATGGACTTTCAAGCAAATGAATACGGATATACCTATAAACTGTTCACTTTAATGGGAAGTATGATGCCAAATTTTCAGTACACTGACATTATTAAAATTCAGTTTTGACCATAAAAGACTTTATTCTTTCAAGACCTGTCTGAATAATCTCAGACAACACAGAGCCCAACAATCAAAAACTCATACTGATGTGCTCTTTCTCCCTTATTTCCACAACTTATCTGTGAATCTTTGGTTTTTTTCTGGAAGGATGGAGGAACTTTGGGGCAGAAACAAGACAGATTTATGGGATTTTTAATTCCCAAACAGACTGGGATTGCCACGTCAGAGATGGAAGTAAATATGCATTCATTTATGCCAAGAGAACCAGATATTTTCTATCCCAAAACTCTGAAAGAATGAATGCTGTAGTAGTGTTCATGAATTCTTGAATAAGATGGGGATATCCCAAGGCATAGCACTATCCTTTTTTTATAAGATAGCTCATTATCTGAACTGGAAAAATGCAGCATATCTAAGCTATCTGAACCTCACTAAAATGCTTGGCATAGTGTCACAATGGGAAACGATTAGTTATGCCAGTGAGAGTGCGGATTAGTACAAGAATGTAAAAACATTTGAGAAACTGACTCCAGCTGAAATGCTAACATGTTGTGTTGACAGGGAAACTACTGGGTTGAAAAGGGATTGAAGTGAATATCCTCAAAGATCAGAGTTGGGGCTGATCTCGTTCAACATTTCATCGATAAAATTGGCTGACATGAGCTAATGAAATCATCAACAGAGGAAGACCAAGAGGTCATGTAGAAAGATCTGGATGACTTTGAGATAATGGCAATAAAGGGGATGAAAATCAATAGAGCAGTCTCAGGGACCAATAAGAATGTCTGCTATCAGCTAGGAGTTGCTTATCTGGAAATGAAAAATGAGGAAGACTTGCTGTATATCAGTTGATCACAGAGGGTATATTTAGTATAGTAAATTAAATGGTGTCAGGAACATTCCCAGGCAATACTGGAACAGTATTATTCAAAAGGGACTCTGGCACTCTCTTGGGCTATGCCAATTAGCTGTATCCCAAATGATTTCGAGCCATGCTTTAACAGGTACTGCATGTTAGGGACTTCTCTCTGTGGCAATGTGGCTGAGATGTGCCTATGTTCTTCTGTAGGTTCAGGAGTTTAATAATATGCATGCAGGATATTCCACGGCAGTTGAACTCAGTGTCAAAAAACAATATTGGGAGCAACTCTTAATTCTTAGTGTATAATAATCCATAATTTTTTAGAATAATATGGCCATAATGATCATGAGTATAACACATCATACAGTAGTGAAAATGTGGGCTACTTGGGGAGGGGAGAAAGAGAACAAAGACCAACAGAATCAGAAGGGATATTTCAAATAGAAATTGGAAATATGCCATTTACAAGACTTTATATTCTTTCTTACTCTAAAGATATTCAAATCAGAGCAAGTACGGTGAAAGCTTATAAGGCTGATCAGAGGTTACTAAAAGCTGCTGTTTGTCCCATTCAGCAAGCAAAAGCAGCAAAAAGACATACCACAGCAAAATGTCATGAAGAGCAAAAAATAGAGAAAGGCAGTCCCTAGCAGGAGGCATAAAATTTCAGTTTATTAAAAAAACCACCTTTTTGCCTTCAAGTCAGACAAATGAAATTCTGAAAAAGCCCTCCTGCAAAAGTAACATATACAAAAAATTAGGCTAGAGCTTGATCCTTTGCTTAAGAGGGTCTATTATGAACATCTGTGGTTATGGGGAACTGGATTGCAACAGGAACCCCAGAAGGTGTTCTCCAATCTTATTTTTCTTTGAATATTTAGAGGAGCAAATACTCAGCTTCATGAAAAAATGTTATACAGTCTAATATTGAATGAAAAATACTGTTTCGATTTTCCAAGAAATTAGTGTGAACAAACCCACAGGTCACATGTTTGGATTATAACAGAAGTAAAAGGAAACAGACTACAACACTTACCTCATTCTTTAACTTGCTTCCAGAGAACCTGTGAAAATAAACACATTTGATTATTTTTTTTCCTAAGCAGAACATTTGTAGAGATTATATATATATATACATAT
>NW_008684090.1:10512-18534 GCF_000695815.1 Acanthisitta chloris | reverse complement strand
GGCCCCGCGGGCTCCGTCTGAGCTGCGACTCGGTTCAGCCCCTAGGAGGAAGTTTGCGAACTTGCTAGGAGGCAAGAGCGACTAGTAAATAACGAGTTTCACTCTGCCCCTCCTTTCCAGGTCATTGATTCAACTTCCTTAAGTTGGAGCACCCGAATGAAAGGCTTCGTTGCGTGTTTTGTGATAGGATGCCTGTGCTCGCTCTTGGTAAGGACTTTTTGTCATATCTCTCCAATATTTGAGTTTCAGGAGCCCAGATAATTACAGCCTCACTCTGTGCTGTTGCTTGTTTTTTTCCCGAGTCCCTGGAAAGACTGTTCCAGTTCGATGCAGCACACTAAACAAGAATGCCAGTAAATGCACTTTACTGCATGTGTGATTCTGAAGTTGGGGTTTAAGTTTCCTAAGATTTCTTTTGTGATGTGACATTTCTTGGATATATTTCTTATTTTCAATGTAAAAGTTATTCATTTTTACCCCTCTTTTTCTCTCTAAATGTTCTTTTTAGGGTAGTTGTCTACTCTGGATACCAAAGAAAGGGCTGATACTCTTTGCAGTGTTTTATACTCTGGGGAATATTACATCTATTGGGAGGTAACAATCTTTATATGTTCCCTAATATAGAATGTTATGTAGAGATCTGTGGAATAGAACGATAGGTGAAGGTGCATAAGGGATAGAAACTGTTGCATTTACGTGAGAAGATTTGTGTTTGTCGATAATTCTCCTATTGTTGAATTTCAAAGGACAGCATTTCCCCAGTAGTACCCTGAAATGGTAAAGAAAACTCTAAGTTTGTTTATTGTTGTTAGCAATGCATTCAAGGTGAAAGTTATTCATCAGTAAAGAATCAAACTTAGGCTTTGAGCATTGAGTTTTTTTGATTTTGTTGGTTCCTCCTCCCTGAGGTAAAAGTAATTCTTTGCCAATTTGCCTTTGGTAAAGTTCTGTGTGTTTTGGTGAATATGAGTGGGGCAGTCTGTCTGTGAGGGACTTCATGGCCATGAAGATTCCTGAAGCATAGTCCCACAGACTTTGTGATAGGCACAGTCTTCTGTGGCTGAGGAATCTTAGCATAATGTTAGAAAGCGTAAATAATGCAAGTGGAAGTAATATACTATGGATAGAATTACATAGTATATGAAGCAGAAATACCACTTTAGCTAAAATTTTGACCTTGCATAATTCATGCAGTATCAATCACCAGGGTTCTAAGTGAGGGCTGAAGATCTGGTGAGGATTCAGAGAATAGATCCAGGTCTGAAAACAGGCCTTTATGTAGAGGAGTTGAGCTGCATTACTTGGCCATCCATGCAGAGCCTCTCTGGATGGTGTTCTTGAAAAACAGATTTTTAAAAGCATTTTTAAAAAGCAGGTTAAAAAAGCATCTGTTAAGAATGAGCTAATTGGAACTGACCTTGACCTATGCTTCTAACTTGATAGCTCTGCTCTGCTTATGTTACTTGTAACTCAACAACTGTGAGTACAGTAATTCTCATCTCATTGTATATCCCATTTCTTTTGTGGTGCAGCACTGATTACCACAACAACATAGTGTACTGATGCCCTGTATGATAGCAGACAATCTTACCTAGTTTCACTTTTGCCTTTCTTACCTCTGTTCATCTTGGCTTGTTTTCTACAGCACTATGTTTCTTATGGGACCAATGAACCAACTGAAAAAGATGTTTGAGCCTACACGTTTGTATATCCCATTTCTTTTGTGGTGCAGCACTGATTACCACAACAACATAGTGTACTGATGCCCTGTATGATAGCAGACAATCTTACCTAGTTTCACTTTTGCCTTTCTTACCTCTGTTCATCTTGGCTTGTTTTCTACAGCACTATGTTTCTTATGGGACCAATGAACCAACTGAAAAAGATGTTTGAGCCTACACGTTTGATTGCTACTATTGTGATGCTGGTAAGTATCAAAGGAATAAGTTTTAACTCATGCAAACCTGTGAACAATTTCCACAGGAATATCCTTTCATATACATTGATCTCGGTGATCTGAGACATAGTTAGCTCAAACTTGGTATTTGTGGGTGTTTTTTTCTCTTAGAACATCACTGCACATCTGCTATAGTGGAAAGGTAAGTGTAGCACCATAAAACCACCTCCCTGTTATGAAGGACTGAGCTGAAGTCAGGTTGTTATGCTAAACAAGCATCAAGGGTCAGTGGCTGGTGTGTGTGAACCATGCATGTGCTTTTTTAGGGGGCTTGAGGTCACAACATCATGTTGTCATATTGCCTAGAAGAATGACAGAATGAATTTGCAAATGCAACATTCACCTGAAGTCAGCCTTGGAATTACCTTTATTTTCAGAAGATGAAAGTTGTAGCCAACCTTCTGCTCTGTATGTGTATATAAGTTGCTGCTAAGTTTCAGCCTGACTCTTCGTTAAAGCGCATGTGCTTTTTTGTCACTGCAACTTTGCCTCTTCTCTCGGTGAGTCTAAAATCTTGAACCTGGCTTAACTTGCATGAAACTGTCCTCCTGTTTTTAGTGTGAATGTCTTCAGAGCATTTGCTTGGCACCAGCACTTCCTAATTTCTCTTTAAACATCCAGAGATGCTGCAGGCAACTGATAGAGCTTGGGAAATTGGCTGTGTACGCTTGCAGATCCAAGCAGGAAGGCTAGTGTGTGGTGTGTGTGTGTTTTGTCTGCATTTAGGATGTCTGGAGTCAGGAGAATGCCCGGAATGTTGTTCACTGGAATAAAGCCAGTTGTTAGATGTATGATGTGTTTAAATCAATGTACAAATCACCACCTTTAATGGAAAACCAGCATTCAATGTCAGTAATGGTTGTTGAGGTGAAGCATATGATTTCTTTGGCAATGCATATGTTACTGTCTTGAATATGCAGTAATATTTTTATTTTTTTACTCAATCAGAAAAATGCACTTTGTAATCTCTAAAGTGCAATGGTACATGTGTATCAAAAGGCCTTAGATGTTGATGAAGGAAGAAGGTCAAGAATCAACACCTGTCATAGTTAAATGACTTGTCTTGTCTCAATTTGAAAATGGAAACTTGAACTGATAGGAGACTTCTGTTAAACTGAGGGTTAAAGCAAAAATAATCCAAAATGGCCTACTAGCCCCCAAGATTTTACCTGTAGTAAAGAAATACACTGTGCAGCTCTGAAAAAAGGAAAAGTGCTGGTTTGAATGACTCTGCTGGACTTGCTATATATGGACAGGAGAGCTACTAAGCAACAGCTGAAAGTTCTTGAGCCTATATATGTGTAGTTTTACTTGGTAAGAATTAAGTAATGACATAACTTCAATCCCATGGTAACCATGTAATCATCAGGAAATGTGGCACGTGCAGAAGCAGAAAAACTAGAGTTGCAACTGAGAAGTCTTACTTAGGCAAAACCATGAAGTGTGGTTTGTGCCTATGCCACCAAGAAGTGTGTGGGATGAAGTAGGGAACCTGCTGATGGTGCAAAAGAGCTGTAGGAGCAGAATTTGTCTTCTTCCTTTGCAGCCATAAAATTATTTTTGGAGATACTAGGCTAATATTTCCTAACTGCTTTAATTCACTCCAGAAATGTAATAGTGACAGCATTTTAAGTAGGGGCAACTCTTCTATGCAGGGTTGGATAAAACTATGAAATTATGCCATCCCTTTCTGTCTTTGTGAAGGAACCCATTGTGGTGTTACAGTGCCTATAAAAACTGGAGTTGTTGCTGTATTTAATAGAAATTGTTTGTTTTCTTCTAGCTCTGTCTCATACTAACACTGTGTTCTGCTTTCTGGGTGAGTACTTGAGTCAGATATATATGTATATAAACAAAGCTGGAGTATATTTTAAAAATAAGATACTTACACTGTTGTCTCTGCTGTGTTTCTTGCCCCCTCCCCTCACTCCTCCCCCGGTAGCATAAGGCAGGACTCGCCCTTCTTTTCTGCATCTTACAGTTTTTTGCCTTGGCATGGTAAGTAATTTCTTTCCCATACACTCCATTTCCTCTTGCACCTAACATCAGTAGCTGAATTGCAATTTTGACCTAGCATACATTAGAGAGAGGGAAAATTTTTCCCTTGCCATTCCCCTAGATGCAGGACAGTGCATCAGTGAGGAGCTGACTCGTTCCCACTTCTTGGTCTCTTACACCACTTCAGAGGCTTTGGAGATGGAGCTCAGGGCTCCATTTCTGGAGGAAGTTCCTTTGAACATGATTAATTTCTGTGAGCATGGAGCTCAGGGCTCCATTTCTGGAGGAGGTTCCTTTGAACATGTTTAATTTCTGTGAGCCTGAAGTAAAACTGCTTTTGGCTTTCCCTTGTAAGTCAGTTTGTTACTTAGTGTCGAAGTAAAACTGCTTTTGGCTTTCCCTTATAAATCAGTTTGTTACTTAGTGTGTGGTATTTGTCTTTTACACTCTCCTGAATTTGTCAAATTCAACGATCCAGGGGTGCCAAGCAAATTGTCAGTGTGCTCCATGTTAACATATGCACTGTGTCACGTCACCAAAGTAGTACACAAACTGGTATAAACACCTTGCCAGCCCTCAAGACTAATCTTGCTTGCCTTGAGGTGTTGAAACATGAAGAATATTGGGTGCAGGAGAGCTGTATTTAAAATGCTTCCACAATATGCTCCCTGATTTTGCCATAGTGTTTCACAGCCTGGCTGGGCTAAGATGACCAGCAAGGATACTCATTCCTGTTGCTCACAAACTCAAAGCTTCATTTTGGTTGTGTGTCTCACAGCTGTTGCTCACAAACTCAAAGCTTCATTCTGGTTGTGTATCTCACACTTTAGAGCCTCAGAGAGGTTGTTCTTTTTTGTGACTCTAATGAAATCTGACATGAAGTGTAACTTCTGAAATCTTTCCTCTTAGGTACAGCATTTCCTTCATACCATATGCAAGGTAAGCTTCCCTACTCCCTTACTTTTTGTCAGTTCAGGGTTTAATCATGCAAAAGATAAGTTTATAGAAGCATTGTAATGTGTGGCTTTAACAGTTCAGGGTTTAATCATGCAAAAGATTAGTTTATAGAAGCATTGTAACGTATGGCTTTAGAAGTTTTTCCGTGGTGTGTTTTAGGTGTAGGAAATACACGTAGTTAAACCTGGAAATGAAACCAAGCATCTTCTCTAGTGGGAGAACACAAATGAAAAAAATGGGAGGGCTTCCCATAAAATATCTGAGTGTGCTGACCACATGCTGGGCATAAGGCTTGCTTTTGGAATGCCTAAATGTGGGTCCAAAATACTACTAGACAAGTATATTCTTCTGTATACATTTCTTCCTGTTCTCCCTCCCCTATGAGCAGGAATGCCTAAATGTGGGTCCAAAATACTCCTAGACAAGTATATTCTTCTGTGTACATTTCTTCCTGTTCTCCCTCCCCTGTGAGCACTGTTCTCTTTGAGCACAGTTCTGTGCCCTGCCCCATCAATCCCACCTTTCTTCAGTGCACTGCCTCAGGACAGGCCTACAGGTGTCACTTCCACTGCAGGTGGGCACTGAGCAGACCCACTCGTCTCTAACACATTTGTGTAGTCATGCAAATTATATTAGTGCAATTAATACATGGCCAGCTGATCTTTACAGTCCTCCATGTCAGTGCGATAGCAGCATGGAATGAGTTACATGGCCAGCTGATCTTTACAGTCCTCTGTGTCAGTGTGATAGCAGCATGGAATGAGTATCGTCAAGCAGCATAACTGAGGTAACTCTGTTGTTTGTTTGGTTTTTTTTCCCTTTCTTCTGCCTCTAGGGATGCTGTGAAGAAATTGTTTGCAGTCTGTCTGTCCTAACAGGAACACTGGATGCTTCACAAAGCTCTAGGAAGTTCTAGGTAGAACTATCTTAAGATCGCCGTGTTGTGTAGTTTCCTACTTCTGTCTTAAACACGTGCCTTGCAGCTGTTGTTAGAAGCTCCTTGTGTTACATCCAGGGTATGCAATTGCTGGGGTTTGTAAGCAATGGTGTCTGTAGGACAGGGTGCTTGTGATCACATGAAATTCAGTCTGGCAGAAGAACTGGACAGAGATTCAGAATTTGTTATGATAATTCTCTCGTAAATTCATGTATCGGTTTGGTTTTGCAAGAGTTTCTGAGTAATACATGAAGTCTGTAAAATGGAAACCTTGGCTCTGATGTGACTATGCCAGTCTAGAGAAATCAGTTGCGAATTGATTTCTTACTGACAACTTGGGGCTTTTTTTGAAATTGCCTTATGTCACTTAATCTTTGCACTGTTTGCCTTGGATAATGGAATACTGGTGTTCTTTTTTTTCTTGTCTCTCTTGCAAAATTATAGGCTTATGAGACCTCTAAAAGATTTACTTCTAGAGTCAAAGATTGCTTTGGACTATGAAATGTTTGCATCTTAAATGAAGTATTTAATTTTCAGTCTATACTGATGCTGTTTCCTTAAAATACATTTAAAATACATTCTCACCTGTAAGAGCTTGTTACTGTAGGAAAAGCACTTACAAAGCAAGGTTAATAGAATTTTTCAGCTGCCAGGAACCAAAGTTCTTTGCCTTGCTTACAGCTAATGGAGATACTTACAAAGTAGGAAGCTGAAGTTTTTCACATGAAGCGAGGTGCTTCACTTCTTCCCCAGCTGTAGCACAGGAGCAGTGTCAAGCTGAGGGCATGATAGGCAAGCAAAGAAGAATTTATATATGTCCTTTTTCAAAGGACAGACTCTGATAACTTGGAAGTTGACTATTGTTTAGGCAGCCTGAGTTGGGGAGAAGACATTTTCTTTTAAACTTGTAAATAAGTCAAAACTCCAACATTTCTCTTTTTTTTTTTTTAATTTGTAACTGGTATCATTTTTGCTTGTCCTAAAACTTTTGCACATACTAGTGAACTTCCTCTGATTTGAGGAGAAAATACAAATTTCTACTGCCTGTCTAAGCAGAGTAAGTGTGTAACAACCTCACTGTGAGCTCCAGACAAACGCTGAGCTGTCACTGTCCAAGGCCACTCTACATTCTGTTTATCTTCTGAGCTGTGTGTAATCATTTACTCCCCATTCTTTGCAGTGGTCAGTTGTTTAATATCTGAGCACAGATTCCTGCTTCTGTTCTTTGACTGTTTAACTGCTTTCACCTTCCCTCTTACCAAACTGTCTTGCTGAAGTGTTTGTGATTATCCAGTGAAATCAAGCAGGAACTGAAGCTTCTCTTCCTCCATCTACCACGACTTTAGTCACGTAAGAGTACTCTGTTTGCATGGCAAGTGTATCCCTGACTTGTACCACAAAGATTTTAATGTAGGAAAAACCTAGATCTACTTGGCAATAAATGATCAGCCCACAGTGGAGGCAGATACTTCTTTGGCTTCCAGAAAGTTAATAGAAATTGATTTAATTCAAAGTCTCAAATTTCAGCGTTCTGATAATCTATAAAGCACAGTAGCATCCAGCTGTTAGGATCCTCTGAAAAAAAGACCAAAAAGATTCCCTTTTGCATATGGAATGAAAGGGAAAATTTAACAAGCTTTCTGTGGATTCCAGCTGTCCAAGGTTCCTGTAACAAAAGCATTTGAATGTAAAATGCCACCTTGAAAATGTGGCACTGATATTGGGATAAATCAATTATACAGGTTCAAGAGATGTCCTCGCACCTTTTTTTCTCCCCCCAGGATTTGGAAGTTCGTGTTGAAATAACTAGGCTGACTATTACTTTTCTTGAAAAGAAGAATTGGTTAAATGCCCAAGAGAGACTAGGAATTAAAGAAAACTGATATTTCTTTTCCCTGGCTGAGCTAAGACAAGTATCTAAATTGATATGTCTCTTTTTTTTAATCAGGGAGTGGGTTCAAAACCTAATTTACATTTGTCAAAGGACCTGTGTTAGCCTTTTCTTGGGGCCTTGATAATGTTTACAGAATTC
Organism: Acanthisitta chloris; assembly: GCF_000695815.1. Lineage (NCBI taxonomy): Eukaryota > Metazoa > Chordata > Aves > Passeriformes > Acanthisittidae > Acanthisitta > Acanthisitta chloris. Next base: position 10,653 of record NW_008684090.1, on the reverse strand, counting down.
TTTTGTATAAGGGAAATTGAAATGCGACCCTAATGCCACTTACATTCCAATATTTCCTTAATTTTAACATCTCTGGGTGTTCCTAGAAAAAGGTACAAGTATAGTCTACATTAGTTCTCCTTCCCCTCACCAGGAAGTTTA
>NW_008684090.1:3834-10489 GCF_000695815.1 Acanthisitta chloris | reverse complement strand
TTCAGCAGCAGCCAAGGTAATGGAATTTGATGTCTGGGGTTCTTTTTTTGGTTACTTCAGATTAGAAGGAGTAGAAGCCTTTTGCTTATTCCTTGCCTAGCGTGTGCAGGATTGTAGTAGCCTGACTCTCTAGCAGTTCCTCTAGAAGAACAATAGAACTGGGTGTGCTGAACACTAGCTTTTCAACTTGCATGCTAGCTAACTGGAACTTTTTAGCTGGCTGTTGTGAACACAACCTCTTAGAAGTAGGAAAATGAGGAAGCTGCCAATAGAGAGCAGATAAATGGATTTTTTTTTTTTGTCTTTCCCCCTCTTCTATTGTTTTTAGCACTGTAATTCCAGTCCCACAGCCTTTTATTCAATGAGAAGAACAAATCTTCCTTTGACTACATAGCACATGAGGCTAAGCAATTATGCCCTTGAAGGGAACCCAAATAGAGATGGCAAAGACACAGGGATCACTAGAGTGTCAGTAGGGTTTCTGATGCCTTTGGTGTTGTATTCTGTTCCTGTGAAGGTCAGACAGTAGGAGAGACTTGCCATATTCTTGCCAACATGTGAAACATACTCAGGGTTTGTTGCTTCATCTACAAGCAGTTTTAACTTAAAATCACTCTATCAGAACAAAATTGTTTAGATTCCTTCTCACTTACAAGTAGTTGTTTTCAGGCTCTTGCCAAGCCTAACAGCAAAAGAATTTTCCACTTTATTAAAGTACTTTATTTTTTAGGATTTTTACATAACAAGGGAGTGACTAAAACTAGTATATGAATGTTCCCTCTTGGCCAGTTTTCAATCTGAATTGGATTGTATCATTATCCCATTTTTTTTGGTCATTAAAACTACTTTGTGTTAAGTTTTGATACCGCCAGCTTTGGTTATCCACTTGGCAGGAAGCATGGTGAGCATTTCTGAAGCTTTCTGTCTTAATGTCCTTCAAGGCAGGAGTGTTTGTTGTGTGTCCTCTACTGCAAATAGAGACGTTTGGCTTAAATCACAAAGCTCCTTCCTTCCCAAACTCCTTGCTCAGTTGCCTACAGCACTTAACTCAAGGCTGACTTTCCTAAAGAAACTTGTATAATGTTGGGTGCTTATCTCAGTAGGATTTGGTGTTTTACCAGAAAGTGCTTTTAGTCCAGACTCACTGCTGGTCAACTTGTCCACTTTTCTTACTTTTTGCAGTACCAATAACCTCAACCAAGCAGCCTTAGCGTATAGTTGTAGCAGGAAATGTGCATATCTGGGATAAGCTGACTTCTCAGCTGTAGTAGAAATGGAAATGCAGAGTGGTAGCCATCTGTTCCCAAAGTAGTGAGACGCTATTTATTGAAATGTGGGAATTTTTTTCACTACTACAAAGTTTTACCCTGTTTTATGTGATGAAGTCCATTGTGAACTCTGATACTATCCAAGATGGCTCTACAGTGATGATGTGAACAATTTCATCCCGGTTGGTATTTGCAGTAATGAGATTGTTCACGAACTGTTACAAAAAACAAGGAAGAAATTACTGCACTAAGTCGAAATACTTTTCAGAAATCACGTTTTGAAAAAGAAAGTGTGTTAGGCTTTATGTGTCATTATGCAATTTTGGGGGAGACCAGAGACTCCTGTATGGGATGGTTTCCAGCTAGGAAGAGGGTGATGGCTTGAATCAGTCCTAACTTGTGTGTGGGTGCAGCTGGCATTTGGAAGCTCATGGCACTGATGCTTACATATGGTCTGAAACTTGTGTTCTGGGAAGTGCTTGTGGAACACTGTGGGCACTTGAAGCTCGTCCCCTTTTGCTGTGTGCTGAGGGATGGAAAGAGCCTCTGAGGTTCTGAGAACAGTTCCTACTTAGTTTTGGTACTTAATCATGTTCGTGAACATGAGATCACTGTGCTGTTGTAGACTCTCTAAACTGAGGAGGGGGGTGATGTTTAAACACCGTCTTAAATTTGTCTTAAATACTGATGTTTACAACCAAAGCAAATACTGACCATGTTGGAAAGAAAGCACAGAAATGGTATATTTTCCTAAAACCATGTGCCTCACTGTAATGTGACTGCTAAATTTTTTAACAACTGTGGAATTGTTTTGTAAAATAAAAACCAAACTCAGAAATTCTCCACAATGTTTTATACTGTTACTGATTCTGTTTGCTGTTGTGCTTTTTCTATGTATTTACACAATTTAATTTTTACTTTGATAAACATCTGTTTTCCTAACTCACACCTTTCTCTGTAATGAAGTGAAATCTTTTCAAGTACTGTTTTTCCCTTCAATAAAAGTATAATTGCATTAAATGAAAGGTGCTTGTGGTTAATGTGGTGTTTTTAATGATGCTGATTCTCCAGATGATGCTGAAATTTGCTGTGGGTTGTTTATTTTGTTCATGTGTCTTGTTTCATTTTTGAAAGTTCTTGTCCTCAATTTCTTTGTTATGCACACAACATGTACTGCTGAGGGAACTTTCTGTGTCACTACTGCTGTGCAGCAGCTTCACTCAGCTGCTGTGTGCCCCTAGACAACTGGTTGGCATGACTGGAGTTGTTAAGGTGGGAATGATATTTTAATTACTTTTGATTTACTTATTTAACATAAGAGTCAACCTAGATATGCCAACAAACTCTTCTTAGTCTGTGCTACAGAGCAAATAATAATAATGCCTGACGCTATTCTTTCATCAAAGACTGGAGCTAGGAAGCAGCATGCATCTGGTTCTTTGTGGAATAAATACACTCTGAGTGCTTGATGCACACTGGAAATAAAGCATCAATGATTTATGAATGTGTGTTCTTCTAAGCAAGCTTTGTCTCAAAGCTGACTCAACTGAAACTTCCGTCTTACAGGAAACTGCAAAGTTTTGTTTGAAATAAAAGCAGCAGCCTGTCTTCCTGTAATACAGAAACCTAGGGGTTTGCATTGTATATCTTTGGAAAGGTTAGAGCTGCCAAGGAGTGTCAGGAAAGCTTGATACATCTGTCATGTCAAGACAACTGTGGTTCCTGAAAGGGCAATAAATCCATTCCATATCTAATAGCTTGAGAGATATTTTGCTTGCCTAGTTCAGCCTACTGCATAACAACAAACTTTGTCACATCATTCTCATGCTGAGGTCTTTAATGCCGGAATGATTTAAAACAAAAATCTTCATTTGAAATCTCTAAATACTTATCAACTGCCCTCTAGAGAAAGTGTATTCTGCTGATGACTTTGCTCCTTAGAAATACTCTGAAAGGGTTTATCAGTTGTGCTACAGCATCTAATCCCTGAATCCCATTTATACATGTTGGGGCAGAGTCACCAGCATGCAAATCCAGTGACAAAACTCTTGGAAGGCTGCTGTACTCATAGTGCCTGCCCCTTTCCCTTCTCATTCCACAAGGTCTGATCTGCAGGAGAGGGTATTTCATGGATGCAAGGCATTCAAGGTGGGGATTGATAGTTATTTCCATTCCTTACTCAGGCCTTTCCTACTGAGTCTTGGTTACAATATTAGTGGGGGTACAGATTTGTAACTGCCAAGCCATGAAGCACTGCAGATGCCTAAAGGGAAAAAAATCCTGTTTTTCCTCACTTTTCAGGAGAAAGCTTCTGTTAAATTAGAGATGGAGTAGCATATGTAAGCTGCCAATCTTTGGGATTGATATTTTAAGTTAGCCCATTTGAAACCCTTTTAAGTTTCTCTTGTGTTCCCTTGTGGCATCTCTAAGAGAGGTTATTCCTGAGAATTTGTGCTTTAAAATCTCTGCAGGAACAAGTGTGGAGAAACAGTAGCATAGTGTGAAAAATCGTACGTTTAAAGTGTTGTCTGGCCAACATGATTTCATTGCAGCTCTGAGGGGTTGTCATGTCCAAAAAGATGGAAAGGGACTTGAAAGCTGGAGAGGGATTTTATACAAGGGCATGTAGTGACAGGACAAGGGGGAATGGCTTCAAACTGAAAGAGGGCAGGTTTAGATTAGATATTAGGAAGAAATTCTTTACTGTGAGGGTGGTGAGGCACTGGAACAGTTTGCCCAGAGAAGCTGTGGACACCACATCCCTGACAGTTGTCAGGGCCAGGCTGGATGGAGCTCTGAGCAACCTGATCTAGTGGAAGGTGTCCTTGCCCATGACAGGAGGTTGGAACTAGATGATCTTTAAGGTCCTTTCCAATCCAAACCACTCTATGATGCAATTTGTGGTACAAAACCAAATTATTTTATTACAGACAAGTACTCCTGTGGCTATTAGTTGTGTGTAACAGGATGTGTCAGGCTCTCCATGTTTGAAATCAAGTGCTTCAATAGAGTTATACTTGCAACTTACTAACTCTCATAGTTAACAGAAAGCTTTAATTTACACATCCAAGTGAAAAATGCATGTTTTATTTGCCTAATAAACACTGAACATATTACTTTTGTTCTGAGATGCTGTAAATAGAATTTAAAAGTTTGTTTAGAATCTCGAAATTTTTGAAATTATTTTCTGATCTTACACATGGGGACAAAAACTTTCTTGCTCTAGGTGCTAATTCATGTCTGAAGACATCACTGAAGATCTTCAAGTAGGAAAAAAACATATTAGGGAAAAGTATAATTATTGTTTAAATCTAACTTATTTATTACTAGCTTGACTACATCTGTTGGGTTTGTGTGGGAAGGTTTTAGTGAAGGGGGGCTACAGGTGTGGCTTCTAAAAGTCTGCTAGAAGCTTCCCTTATGTTGATAGAGCCAATGCCAGCTGACTCCAAGACAGACTTGCTGCTGGCCAAGGTCGAGCCTGTCAGCAACAGTGGTACTGTTCTGACACTGGTAATGTACTGGCAGTGGTACACTGTTCTGGGGTGGTCTGTTTAAGGAGGAGAAAGAAGAAAACCAGCACAGCTGCAGCTGAGAGAGAATTCATGAGAGGAGCAACTCTGCAGGCACCAAGGTCAGTGATGAAGGAGTGGGAGGAGGTGCTCCAGGTGCTAGAGCAGAGATTCTTGTGCAGCCTGTGGAGAAGACCATGGTGAGGCAGGATGTGCTCCTGCAGCACGTGGTGATGCATAGGGAGCAGAGATCCACCTGCAGCCCAGGGAGGACCTCATGCTAGAGCAGGTGGATGCCTGAAGGAGGCTCTGACTCCATGGGAAACTTATGCTGGAGCAGGTTTGCTGGCAGGACTTGTGACCCCACAGGAGATCCATGCTGGAGCAGTTTATGAAAACTTGGAGGCTGTGGGAAGGACTGATGGAGAAGTTCGTGGAGGACTGTTTCCCATGGAAGGGACCCCATGCAGGAGTAGAGGAAGGGTGTGAGGAGTCCCCCCCCCGGGACCCCATGCAGGAGTAGAGGAAGGGTATGAGGAGTCCTCCCCCCTGAGAAGGCCACTGGTGGGGAGGAGGGAGAGAAAATGAGGAATGAAGTTAAGTTTGGGAAGAAGTGAGGGATGTGACCCCATGCAGGAGTAGAGGAAGGGTATGAGGAGTCCTCCCCCCTGAGAAGGCCACTGGTGGGGAGGAGGGAGAGAAAATGAGGAATGAAGTTAAGTTTGGGAAGAAGTGAGGGATGTAGGGGTTTTAAGATTGCTAGAGCAGAGATTCTTGTGCAGCCTGTGGAGAAGACCATGGTGAGGCAGGACCTCATGCTAAAGCAGGTGGATGCCTGAAGGAGGCTCTGACTCCATGGGAAACTTATGCTGGAGCAGGTTTGCTGGCAGGACTTGTGACCCCACAGGAGATCCATGCTGGAGCAGTTTATGAAAACTTGGAGGCTGTGGGAAGGACTGATGGAGAAGTTCGTGGAGGACTGTTTCCCATGGAAGGGACCCCATGCAGGAGTAGAGGAAGGGTATGAGGAGTCCTCCCCCCTGAGAAGGCCACTGGTGGGGAGGAGGGAGAGAAAATGAGGAATGAAGTTAAGTTTGGGAAGAAGTGAGGGATGTAGGGAAGGTGTTTTAAGATTTGGTTTTACTTCTTATTAGCCTATTCTGTTTTGATCAGTAATATATGAAACAAATTCCCCCAAGTCAAGCCTGTATTGCCCATCATGGTAGCTGGTGAATAATTTCTTCTTCTCCTTATCTTGGCCCATGAGCCTTTCATTATATTTTCTCTCCCCTTGCCCAGCTGAGGAGGGAAGTGATAGAGCCGCTTTGGTGGGCACCTGGCACCCAACCAGGGTCAGCTTATCACACTACATCAGTTTTCTTTTCTAAATTTTTCTATTTCTTTCATCTCTTTAAAAAGAAGAAAGGTTGCACTGGATAAGCCTCCCTTGCTTTCTGGGTTTAGAATTAATCTCGGTTATAATCTCAGTTATAACACCAGACAGGGAGGTACTACTTGAACAAGCTGCTTGCCTTGCTGCTAAAAACATACCTGGTGGAAGGTATTGAAACTGTCCCCTCACCCCCATTGCTGCTAAAAACATACCTGGTGGAAGTTATTGAAACTGTCCCTTCACCCCCGATGTTAATGAAAAGGCTAATCTTCTTTAAGTCTCTTCTAGCCTAGCAATCTCTTAAGGGGCTGGATCCATGATTAAAAAACAGAAGGAAAGCAGCTGTCTTTTTATCCTTTCTTAATTATTCTGTGGTAATTGATAGGTGTCGATTTCCTGGGAGTGTCATGGTGATGGAGGTTACGTTTCCCTGTGCTGTTGGGACTGAATGTTCAGAGTGGGGGTTAGTTGCTTGAATGCTG
>NW_008684090.1:0-3821 GCF_000695815.1 Acanthisitta chloris | reverse complement strand
AAGAGTGAGTCTTGTTTTCTGCAATTTCATCTGATGATGAAGGGCTGTCTTTTATTTGGAGACATGCACTTAAAGGCCAAAAAACAGCTATCCAATGTCAATGCAAGAAAGGACTCTTTAATTACCTTTATTCTTGTTTTGTTTTGTTGGGTTTTTTCTCTTTCTGTGCACCTCACCAGCTGGTGGCCAGGGCCATTTAAGAAGGAGCTTAATTAGAGAGTAAAAAATAACCCCTTGCTTTTTCCTGTTGAAACTCGGTGAGTAAACTCCAGTAAGTGTTGCAGGATTGTTCTTTCAATGATCTCCCCAGTCCTCATTGCTTCATTTAAAAATATGAGTCACTAAATTCTTACTAGTAAATCCGAGATGACTATGAGTGTTGTGTTTGCATTTTGAACTAGTTCTGACTGGCTATGAGCCACAAGGTGTCTGATCCCTTCTTGGAAGTGCCCAGCTCTCCCTGTTGGGTTTCAAGGAAAGCTTACAACATTGCAGGTTTTGTAGGAGCATCTTCTGTTCCCTCCAATGCCCCTACTGATTTGATTGTCTAATTAAATGGAAGACAACTGCTAGAGACTTATAGTCTTCTGTCCTTTGGCCCTGCTCTGTCCCACTTGCCATGGCATTGACTGTCAGTCCCCAGAACACCTACTGTGCTGCTCTGTAAGTGCAGCTGCCTTGTCTTCAAATGTCAGGTTCAGGGAGCTTTAACTTTCAGCCCAAGGAATAACCCACCTGACGTCTGAGAATGGATTATTCTCGGTGTCCCAGCAATATCTACATCTAGTGACATTAATCTGTTTGGGCCTCAGTTTCAGCACCTGTAGAGCTGGGAATGTTAATCTTCCAAGAAAGTAAGAGAAAGAAAGGTGCGTGGAAAGCATTCAAAGTGGTCATTTAGGTGAACAGAGGGACGTAAGATTAGAGGATGTCTCTTACTTCTTCTAAAACAGGCTAAATATTCAAAGTAGATTCCCACCCATAATATTTTTGTTAAATGAAAAGCCAACAATGAACAAATAACTTTGACTGTGAACCTATCTGGTTTTTCTTGTGCAGCCTTCTCCCATAGCAGCTGTGTGACACAGTGCATGATGCAAGGAAGCCTGATTCATGGAACGGGACTCATATTGGTCTAGATGTGTATTTTGAAGTAAAATCTCAGGCCCAAGTAGAGTCAGCTGATCATTTGCTTGCATGCATGCAAACTTGTTATTTCTTTGGCTAATTCTTCTAGGTTGGAAAGATATGTCAGTGGTGAGCTGTGCCTTCTGGGTGTGCTGCTACATATATCACAAATTGGTCTTAGGCTGAACTCTTACAGCTGAAACACACTTCCCCATGCTGAAAATAGTAATTGGGCTGTTCCCAATAGCCAACCACAGATATCTGCTCTAATTGTGGTTTCAGGCATCCTGAGCTATGATAACATAGGTAGTAAAATTCAAACTGTATGATAGTCAGGTGTTCTAAATTATTAGATTTATGGAGTGTTTTTTCCTCTGGGACACTAAACTTTCAGGCACCGAGAGTGAGTGATAACCATAAGCACCCAAGTGTTACTTCTGGGATCTGAAAGTGCATTTTATTATTGTGCAGGATACAAGTTTTAGTATGATACTCCAAAGCAAACACATTCATGCTTCTCCCTTAGGGATGCTAGTTGTAAAAAAAATATGGTCTTATTGATAAAAAACTCGCTTCCCAATCCATTACTGGAGTGGATCCTTTATCCATTCCTTCCATATACCCTTCCTTCTCTACAGCTCAGTCCCAGGAATGCTTTGGGCAAGCAATGCACCAGTGCTGGTGAGAGCATTTCATTTTATCATTTGGAAACCCTTCCACCAACGTGAACTGTTGTCACTTCTGTGTGTGCTTTTGATTTCCTTTAAGCTCTAAGCATCATGAGGAAGGCAAATTGGATCTCATTTTTTGGAGGCTCTAATCTGGTACTGCTCCACGTGCAGCCCTGTGGGAGACTTGGGCAGTCAGTACTTCTGAAAACCAAGCTGCTTCCCTTTTTATTTGTCTATGAAAAGAACTGTGTGTAACTACTGAAATATTACTAATTTTATGAGCTGTTGTCTCTTTACTTGCCTCAACTTTGAATCTCATGATTTCTGAGCAACTAAGTCTAAAAAAAGCTGTATGGAAATAGAGCTTCAACTAAAAAAAAAAAAACCCAAAATAACATTGGATGTCTTCTAGAGCTGACTGAAGATGTTGAATTGAAATTCATGGTACTTCAACCAGCTCCAATTTCTGTGTTTATTTACATTCATGGTGTAATGAAACTCAAACACAGGGTTTGAGCTGCAAGACCCTCAGACACAGTCTCCTGTGCATTTGCCATGCCATTCAATCGCATGCAGGGGAAAGCTACAGTAGTAGCTTCTCTTTCCTCTCTGAGTATTCGGAAAGTGGAACCCAAACATAAACATATTCCATGTTACATAAGTATGCTACATGAGATGCAATTGTTTTTCCAAAAGCAAAATGGCATGCCTCCAGGTACCTAAAATCCTATAGATTAATCTGTTGGTTGTTCAGCAGTGTAAGTAGGCTGTTTATTAACGAGAAGTTGCTATTTGACACCTACTAGTGTAACACATGACATGAGTTTACTGATAAAATAATGTAGATAATTTTGTTATGGGTTGACAATTGAAAAAAGAAGAGGGAAGAGGTGTTAAAGTGTAAAGTTTGACAGCAGCATAGAATCATAGAAAGGCCTGGGTTGGAAGGGACCTTATAGATCACCTAGTTCCAAGCCCCCTGCCATGGACAGGGACCCCTTCCACAAGACCAGGTTATTCAAAACCCCATCCAGCCTGGCCTTGAACACTTCTAGGGATGGGATACCCACAGCTTCTCTGGACAATGTCTTCCAGCGTCTCACCACCCTCACAGTAAAGAATTTCTTCCTAATATCTAATCTAGACCTACTCTCTTCCAGTTTGAAGCCCTTCCCCCTTGTCCTGTCACTATATTGTCATGTAAATAGTCTCTTTCCAGCTCTCTTCTCAACCTCCTTCAGGTACCAGAAGGCTGCTATAAGGTCTCCCCAGTGCCTTCTCCTGGCTGAACAACTCCATCTCTCTTAGCCTGTCACTATAGGAGTGATGCTCCAGCCCTCTGATCACCTTCCTGGCCCTCTTCCACTTCAGCAGGTCTGTGTTCTTACTGTGCTGGGGGCCCCACAACTGGTTGCAGTACTCCAGGTAGGGTCTCACAAGAGTGGAGTAGAGGGGGAGAAAATCCTTCAGAGCTGCCTGGCTTGCATCTTCCAATGGTGCTGAGAGGTCTGGGAATTGAGGACCCTCTCCCATTCTGCAGAATTTCTCCACACTTGCAGCTGGGAAGTGTTGAGGACTTGCAGCCAGGATCCTTATTCCATGTAGGGCTTGAGAGGTTAGTAGTAGTACTAGCTGCCAAATAAGGTGCCATCAGGCTCTGACCCTTGCTGTTTACATAGATGGACCAAGATCTGTTGAACCTTGTCAAATGATGGATTTAACTTAAATTCTGTTTTACAAAGTTTGCAATACTCTTTCTTGTCTGTAAAAATCACAACAACAGTGATCTACCAATTCATTTTGCCTATCAGAAAGAGGCAGAAACACAGGAATAGAACAGGGGCCATTGAATTAAAAGAATGCAAAGTTCTCAATATGTAGAGAGAAAATATATTTCTCTAAAAAACAATCTTCAACACTACATTTTCGTAATCAAGTCCCTGACTATGTTGTGTCCTACAGATCAAAAATTTCAGAGACACTGTTAGATGTATCAGGAGATGTTAGGTACTCAAATGCCTT
>NW_008684089.1:0-891 GCF_000695815.1 Acanthisitta chloris | reverse complement strand
GTGTGTGTGCGCTGCCAACAGAGCACAGGAGTAATGGAGGAGAAGGTCTCGGCCCTGTCCCTCGCCGGGCAGCAGCCCACGGTGGCACTGCGGGCTGCCTGCCCCCTGCCCCGCGTGTGTGCAGTGTTTGTAAACACCTCCTGCCGTGTTCCCCGCGCAGCCCCGAGCACCTGCACGCTGTGCTGAGCCCGCAGCCGCAGGAGCCAGAGGGCCCGTAGGGTGCAAGCCGTGCCCGGCTGGGCACTCGCCCTGCCCGGCTGTGCAGAGCCACAGGTGAGTGCTTGCTCCAGCTCGAGAGACTGGGAAGGAACATCTGCCCCTCAGAACCAGTACATGGCAATCCAAGGCCAGGTCAGGCCTTCAGGCTTTGCTTTTTAAGCAAAACTCTTTCCAGTCGGTAAGGAGCTATGTTTTTTAATCAGTGGCAGGTTATGGCCCCCAGTGAGCACTTAAAGAAAGGAAACTATCATTCCTTTCTACTCCATGTACTAAGTTACTGTAGAAAATAAAGCATTTTTTTTCAAAGGGTATTTTTTTCCTTTTGACTGGAGAGCTTGTTTCAGCTTGGATATAGAGACAGATACAGTAAGACGCTTGGTAAGACTTGCCCTGGGTTTGCAGTTTGGGGGAGGGAGGGGAAAAAATCTCTTAGTTTCAAATTCATACTCTTGTATTGCAAGCTGCTCTCTGTGTGGATGGAGTGGTGCTGGGTAGATTTCAGAGTATGAAATGCCTAGTGTCTTATTCACTGTAGCATTAAGAGTCCCTCTCTCCCCCTAAAATTAGACCTACAACGCAGATCCTGGTCTGCAGCTCCTGTCCCTGACACTCCTGAGCTTCTGCTATTTCAGCAACAGTCTGCATAAGACTCCCAAAGCCAGGATAATACAA
>NW_008684088.1:62049-72566 GCF_000695815.1 Acanthisitta chloris | reverse complement strand
GCTCTCGGTGTCCGTCCCCTCTCATCTCCTCTGGTCTTTGTGCGACAGAGGAGGAGGAAAAACTTTTTTTCCCTCGGAAATCTTTCCTTTTTTTTTCATTTGTTGCTCTTTCGTCCTCGAGGAACTTTTTTTTGCTTTCCTCTTTGAATGACTTTTTTTTTCGGTTGCTATACTTCCCTAGCGCAGATGTCAGTTCAGAGCCTTCAGTGCTTTCCCCGTTAAGGGATAGATTGAGAAAGAGGCCACAATAAAAGAAAGAGCCACAAAAAAGGGGTAAAAATCTCTGTGTTTTGAACTGTTCAGCATTCTGCAGAAGGAATTCTCGTTTTCATGAATTTATAGTAAAAGAAAATCTGTCTCTGTGGAATCGACGCCAACTCATTCTCTGACTGGAGTTGAAAGTTTTCTTGAGAAAGATAATCACTTTTTGACTCAGAAACCTTACAAGATAAGGCCTATAAAAATGCATTCAGACCTCTCTTGCTGGAGGAACAATAAGTTATGGAGTGAGGGCTTTGAGTCTTTATTGATAGTTGGAAAACGAACCTGATGTGAATAGTTTTTCCCATTGTTTTTAAAATTTGTCTTTATTGATAGTTGGAAAACGAACCCGATGTGAATAGTTTTTCCCGTTGTTTTTAAAATTGATTGGGAGTTAGGAAGGGTGAAAGGATGTCAGACTTCAGACTGACAGACAGCTGTCTTCCATCTCTCAGGATAGTGACAGTGATTGAATTGAAGCTTCTGTTTAAATGGGTTGCTGGAGGCAGGGTCATGAAATGCTTTAATTAAAAAAAAAAATCCCAAGAGTTATATATTGCAATTTGATACATTCTCTGGCAGGGGTCCAGGTCAGAATTTATGCCAAGGGATGTGTTGTTTGTGTGTCTGATCAGGTACACAATCCAACAGACAAATTCTGAGCTGATGACTATTTGTAGTAACTCAGTAGTGCCAGAATTACATACAAATACAATGAGTCCTGTTCTTCATCTCTATGTGATCTGAAACTAAGTAAATACCCAGTTCTGCTGATAGACCTGAGGCCAAAATTAGGGTAAATTAGGGCAATCCTGGTGTAAATCAGTACACTCATCTCTGCAGAGAGAAGCCTGTTATGTTACTCCCTGTGCAATTAACAGCTGCACAGGGTAAGATGTGATTGTAGTCCACACTGGAGCCTGTGATCTTTGGAAGATGTAAGGAATTGGTGTCAGGGTTTACAACTGAAGTGAGTTATGTTGAAACAAACCCACTGCAGCTGACCACAGCACTCTGCTCACTGGTCCCAGTTTGATGGAGAGAGCCATTTATATCAAGCTAATTTTTGAACATACACTGGATTTTGAGTGTTGATTAATGATGTGCCAAAGAGATACTGCAGCACAAAACCAGCCAAAAATATCTTGGATGTGAGACATGTTGTGTTTCTTGCAGGAGGGATGTGCAACCAGGACTGCCACCCTTTGCTGTGAGCTTCCCCCACACCATCAATGCCCCTATTGAGCCGAGAGCGAGTTGGGAGGCAGAGCTTGGCTCTACAGCAAAACTTGTACATCTTAATTAACTTTTTTTTTTTAAAAAAAGTGAATCAGCTCTAGTCTGTGAGAGGAGCTGAAAGGTATATAAGGAGCATTAACATTTGAAGATGCTAACATAGGAGTGCACTCCCAGACCAGCTCAACTTTGTGGGCACCATGTGATGCTGGGGAGTTTGATGGACATAGTTATGGCAGGTAGCTGGGGCTGTATGTTAAGTCCTGCTCTTCTCAGCTTCTTCCCAAGGGCAGCCCCTGTCCCAGCAGCTCCCAGCTGCCACTGCCAAGTGTAAGGATTCAGCTGAAGGGGAACAATAGGCAGTTTTATCCTGGAGTCAGCGTGGCTGGCTGGGAACGGCATGGCAGAGGTGATGAACTCCAACGAGGAGAGGGAAGAGTGTTGACAAATTCATTTTAAGCCAGACTGGGCAAAGGACCAGAACATGCAATGTGGGGAGCTGCTACTACAGCCTGCCTGCAGGAATCATTGATAACACGGTCCTGGGGGAGGATTTTTCCACACTGAGGAAAAACTGGGAAGAAGCTTTCCCCCATAAGTCAGGGAGGGAGCTGCAGTCCCAGGCAGGGCTGAGGGAGCAAGGCAGTTCAACATGCTGTCCTGGAGGCACGAGGGTTTTCTTGGCAGGCTCCTCCTGGGGATACGGGGGAAGTGATCAAACAAGTCCTTCAGTAGCCAGGCTTGTCAAGATGAATATTAGAGGGATTGTCCACTGCCGTCAGCCAGACGCTGAAATCGAGGCAAGGTTTGGAATTTCCATGTAATTGGAACCATATTTCAGCACGGCGGGGCCGGGTGGCCGAGGTGGGCTGAGTCAGGGAGCACAGACAGCTCTCTAAGCCATGATTTGGCGTGGAAGTTGCTGAGCCTGGGCCAGTTTGCACCAGCTGAAAGTTTGGCTTTGTGATTTCTAACTTTTTTTTTTTTCCCTGTAGATCCTTGCTCCTTGTCCCCTGCCTTACATATAGAAAGGGAACAGAATGCTTTCATGCAGAAACAAACTACCATTACTGGATGGGGCAGTAACGAGGGAAAAGATGAGCCAAGTCCCCTCAGGTCCCACAGGCCCTGTCGTTCCCCTCGGGGCAGGATGAAGGTGCCAGGGCTGCACAAGGTCTGATCCTGCCTCCACAGGGTCCTGTGGCAGCCACACCAACAAAGGCTCATTGAAGGCAAGCCAAGCTCCTGCAGAGACTGGCACTGGAGTCAGCCAGCATATAGGAGACCCTCAGGTTAATTCATGCTAATGATGGGCAGGCTGGCCCGTTTTGGGATGCCGGTGAAAAGCAAGCACGGCCACAGGAGGACTTGGTGCTTGGGCTGCAAACTTTGCTTTTGTTCATTTTAGTGGGCAAGCGGGCAGCACCTCGGTCAAACTCAGCATGAAACAGGCTGCTGTCTGTTTTCCTGACCAACAAGACCTTGACAAGAACATCTTCAGGCCCTATCCAGAGTGTCATTTGTGCAAATGAAAATTCTGCCTTGGATGGCACAGAGCACTTCAGATGGGCTGGAATGATGATTTATGTGGTTTGCTTAATTATTTGTTTTCCTTTCATCTGCTTGGCAGCCAATCCTGCACATACTTTTGGTGCTGATGCTGCAATTGGGGCATGGTGTTGGTGTTGGGAATCCAGTTTCAGTTGGGACAAGCATCCTTAACTTGCTTGGGCGTTTGCTGTACCTCTGGTCAAGCCCAGAGGCAGTCAATGGACTTGTTGCCCAGATTCATAAATCATATCTTAAGCACTGACCATGTATTGCCCACACCCATGGCCAGGGCTCCTGGCCACAGACCACAGAGATGGTGAGCCAGGCAGAGGAGGGAAATCCTGTGCTGGCCAAACCAGCAGCAAGTAAACTCCCAGCTCCTGCTTGGCCACATCTTTCCTCAGAGTGATACCACTTCTTAGAAAGCTGAAAGGCTGCAGTCAGCTCTCAGCAGGGTTAGTCACATGTGAAACACCAAACATCAACTTTTCTGGTTGAGCAGGAGCTCTTGGTACCTTATGGGCTGATACAGCCACTCTTGATCTGTGCTGTCATACCTGATGTGTTGAAATTGAGGTGAGCAGTGCCACTGCTCATTTTCCCCTCATCCAGCTCAGCATCCATGTCCAGACTCTGTTGAGTCTATCATATAGCAAAAGTAGCCACTCTGGTTTTGGTGCAAGTCCATAGACTGATAAACATCTGTCCTTTTTTTATGTCCTAGACAATAAAATAATGGTTTCTTTTGGAAGGATTTGACTTATTGCATAACTTTCTCAGGTTTCAGCTAGGATCAAAAATTGTGAGTAGCTGTTCAGTATGGAAATACTGACCAAAGTATTATTTTTAACTTAATGTCTTTATATTTTGGTGAGAGGTGGAGCATGGAAGTAAAAGTCCAGAATTTACACTTAATGAAGAAAAAGAAGAGAGATCTCTTTAACTGCTTCCTCCATTCCACGATAGTCATTATATACTCAAATTGAGCAAGTTGATTTGTAGCTCCCAAAGTTTCTTCCCTTGCAAACTCAGCAGGGATTTTTGGGCACTGCCAGGTGGGTCTGGCTCCGTGTTGGGGGTCAGCACTGAAAAGAGAGAGGATTACAGGACTCTTTTCTGCTTTGTTGTTACCTGTAGCCCCAATGTGTGTGCAGTGCA
The DNA here is from genome assembly GCF_000695815.1 of Acanthisitta chloris. Classification (NCBI taxonomy): domain Eukaryota; kingdom Metazoa; phylum Chordata; class Aves; order Passeriformes; family Acanthisittidae; genus Acanthisitta; species Acanthisitta chloris. Next base: position 68,360 of record NW_008684088.1, on the reverse strand, counting down.
GAAACTGATCGGCACGAACAGGAAATACTTCACCAACTGCAAGCAGTGGTACCAGAGGAAGATCTGTGGAAAGTCAACGTAAGTACCTGAGTGCCAGCCAAGGTCTTCCCAAAGACCCTATGGCAGAGGTGGGTGCTGAGTGGAAGAAGCAGATGGTGTGGCAGATGTGGGATGTCACAGCTCATGGTGTGGGTTTCACGTGTGTTTGTGTGTTAAGAAATGTTTTAGCTTTTTATTCCTTGAGAAATATTTAATGTTTTTCGCAAATGGCAAATGTGATCCTAAAACACTTTGATGTTAAGAATGAAAAGTACCATGTAAATACGAGCCCTGATGGTTTATTCTAATTGCATGGCTGTATATACTTATATAGCTCTCAGTGCTGTAATGAAGTGTGTACCAGATGTTTTCTAGTACTTAGCCCTGTTTCTCTCCATGCTAGGCTCAATGCTGCCTAGATTTAAGAAGTGGGGAAAAAAGGCAACCCAGAGCTGATGGATATTGAAGAGAACATAAAATTCATCTCCATCTGTTTGCTTTGGAAGGGAAAATAGAAATAAGGGGAAAGAGGTGTCAGCTTTAGCCAACACTCCCTGATGACTCCACCAGGAAAGTTAATCAGACTTGCAGGCCAATTCCACATCTAAAATGGCAAACAATAACATTCAAGTAGCTGTTGCATAAAGTATCTGTGTAAGCAGCCTCAGGACATTCTTTTGAAAGATGCAGTCAGCAGATAATTAAGGCTGTGCATGCTTGACTATCTGCCAGGCTGTAGAGCAGGAGCTGAGAATATTTCTCCTTGGTGTAGTCCAAACTGGGCTTTTGGACACATTTACTGTCCCACACTTCAGCACAGACAACCACCATACCCATAATTGGTGCAAAGATACCCTGAACAGGACTGGCCATGGGGATCAGAGCTATGGACCAGGTCTGGTCTGGATCTGCAGGGTCAAGAACAGATAGCAGAAAATCATCTCATGTGTTTTCATTATGGTCCAGTGTAAATTGTGGTTTGATCTATAGGAACATGCTATTCTTTACTGCAGATTTTGGTTGCCATTGTTGGTTTAGCTGTGATGCCTGGCTACTGGCATTCATTTCAGGTGTCTGATATTGGTGTGGTATGGAGTGAGGTGAGCCAGGAGTTGTCACTGGGCACAGCTTTTGGCCTTTCATTGTACTTCCCATGAATTCATCCTACAAAGGAAAATTCTCTACTTCAGGAGGTTGTATTGCTGGATGTACCATGCAGTGTGCATGTATAATGGTTTTCCTTATGTCCAGTTGTCTTTACAGAAAAATTTAAATAAAAAAAAGAATTAAAAGAAGAGGCAATATTGCTAAAACAAGCAACAAACCTCCCTACTTGCTCCTTTCATGCTGCAAACCCAGCACATGTGGGAAGGCTTAACTTGGGTGATCAGAGTTCAGGCTGTCATCTTGGCTGAATAATGGCTATTTTGGACATAATAAAATGGACAAGATTATGGCATGGCAATAGGGTATCATCATTGTATCTTCTGATAACAGAGTAGTTTAGTATGTCTTCAAAGAAAACAGGACTCAGCTGTGGGTGTGGGATAACTTTGCTGCTATCATCGTTGAAAGGCAAAGCGATCGAGCCACAGATTGAGCCTTTAGCTCTGAAGCAAATGAGAAACTAACCTCATGTAACCCAAGTGTACAGCTGTATTTGGCAGAGACAAACTCATCCACTTACCTCCAGAAGGAGGTGGAACAACTGGCATCTGGCAGGATTTCATGATTTCATTTCAAGAGATGGGGTGATCTCTTCTTCACCTCATTTTCTCTGCTTTTACCCAAGTGTCTAACCCAATAATGCATCACTGAGAGAAAAGCACACAGAGCATTAACCTGCCTGTTAACCTATGAGATAATCTTTCCATTATCCACGGAATTTGCTCACTCTTCTTTGGTTTGCATCAACTCCACAATAGGTGTTATTGTCTTCTCTCCTCCTAGTCATTCTTGAGCTTGGTCCCTACTTTTTCCAGTGCTGGTGCAGAACAAAACACATGTGCCTTGACTCAGATTTTCCAGAGGACCCTGGGACAGCTCTGATTACAAATGTTTGCTGGTGATGGCTCCCACTGGATGTGGTGTGCTTAGCGTATGGAAGCAATCAGGAGTCATTTGGGCTATAAAGGACATGATGCATTATGCTGCAGCAGTCAAATTCTTACACCAGTGTCAGGGCCCTGATGCTATGCTGTGCTCAGTGCTTTAGCACCCATGAGAGTATGAGGACACAGCTGATGGTGCTCAGCATGAACCCTCAAAATGGGCCTGTCATGTAGGACTGAGCTGGTCCATGAGAGGTTTAGAGATTATCACATGCTTTTAAATCCCAGAAAAAGACATGGCATGTGTGTCAGCATGATTAGGTGGATCCAGCCTTTGTTTTGCATCCATAGTCAGCAGACCTTTCCTGAAGCTTGGTCCTCCTGTTAGCAGGAGGATCTGCTCCTTCAGCCCTGGAGGGATGGTGGAGCTGGTCATTTCTCTTCTTGTCTTAAAAGGTTTTTCCCACCTGGGAGAACAGAAGTCCTGGGGTAGGAAATGCTCAGATACTTCATGTTTGACCTGGCTGTTATCCTCCCTATTTGCTCAGTGGTGCCAAAAGATGTGTGTGTACTTGGTCCTCCTGTTAGCAGGAGGATCTGCTCCTTCAGCCCTGGAGGGATGGTGGAGCTGGTCATTTCTCTTCTTGTCTTAAAAGGTTTTTCCCACCTGGGAGAACAGAAGTCCTGGGGTAGGAAATGCTCAGATACTTCATGTTTGACCTGGCTGTTATCCTCCCTATTTGCTCAGTGGTGCCAAAAGATGTGTGTGTATTGGCAAATACCAAGATACTTCATGTTTGACCTGGCTGTTATCCTCCCTATTTGCTCAGTGGTGCCAAAAGACATATGTGTGTTGTGTGTGCAAATACCAGGCTCTAGGAAGATAGTTTTGACTGCTTTGGTTTCTTCTCTTTTCCTGCTCTGAGCACTGTTTCAAACAGGTAGTAGGGAGGGAGGTCAATGAACAACCAGATTCTGCTGAGAAGCAGACTCCTTCCTATCTCTTTATCTGCTTTTTTTTTTTCTTTTCTTTGTTTTTCTCTTCTTTGCTGAAGTACTGGCTCCCACAGTCAGGGAGAAATTAGATAGAGGATTTATGTATAGTTTTTATCATTGCTGATGAAGTGAGATAAGGCAGTTGGCAAGAAGTCTGACACTGCTTTGATTTTAATGAGCACTGAAACAAGATTGTTTTGGTAATTAGGTAATTTTCCACTGCTGGTTATTCTAAAGCCAAATAAATAGTTGATTTAGAGTATATTCTTCTTGTTGTGCCTGTGTGTTTTATATTTTTTTACCTCCTTTATGTGCTGGACTCATTCTTCCAGAATTAGGGTTGCAATGGAACATGTCCCCACACACTATTTTGTCTTGAGAATGAAAAGACACCTTATAAATTTCAGTTTTAATTCTTTTTTTGAGGAATAACCCATTAATACTTTCCTTTTTTTTTCCTTTCAAATTAACTTTCTTTTTCATATCTGATGTACTTTCCTCAGTTTATGAAAAAAATTACTCTCTGGCACTTATTTTAGAAAAACAAAACATATGGGCTTTATTACAGGAAATTGTTACAAATGGATCTTTATTCACTAATATATGCCTAAGCTTATTTTTATTACTTTGAAAAATGCACTTAAAATTTAATTTCAGCTCTTCAGAATGCAACAGCAGTGAAACAATGACTAATAAAAGCCAGAGAGCTTGCTTCTGCAGGCAAACACAGAAAGACAGTTAAGAAATACAGTCTTTCAAAAGCAGAGGCTGAAAAAATATGGATTTGACTTGAAATTACTCAATGAGGAGGTTAGGAAATTGTGGTCGGAGTCGTTGCAGAGTGGATGACAAATGTTCTTTGTGTGAGGGTAGTGCTGATTTAAACCACATCACTGACATCTGCTGTGTCCCAGTGTAGTGGTCTGTAGGCACTGAGCAGACACCAGAAATGGGGATGAACTGGGCAATTCCAAAGGCTTTTGTGCAGAACCCACAGTGGCTGGGAGGTCTTCAGGAGAAATCCTCCTCTGTGGGCAGCAGATCATGGCTCCAGCTCAGCTGGAGAAGGACATGGCAAAAGCAGATCATGGCTCCAGCTCAGCTGGAGGAGGACATGGCAAGGGAGCAGCTTTCCTCCCATATGGATGTGTAAGGGCACAGCAGCACTGAAATGCAGAGCAACCTTCAGCCTTGGCTGTGCTGCTCCTCCCTGAGCACTGGAGGTGGCTGCAGGACCAGTTGGGAAGATGCCCACTGTGCCCAGTCCTGAGTGATCCCTTGAATGATGCCTCTGGCTTGAGTGGTATTTTGCTTCCACCAAGTCCACCAGCCATGGGAGGCCACATGCTTGAAGATGAAGTTGTGTTTTACAATTCTCATCTCTGGCTACTTGTAGGTGCCAGCACTTGGCTGAGTACCTCTGTGCTCACCTGGCCCTTTGCAGCAGTGTTTCTGGTGCTTGGAATGGTGACATGCCAAACACATACCAGGTGATGCTATCACCTTCAGTGGGTGAGTGAGATGGGATTTGAAGGAGCCTCTGCACGAATGGAGCTGTCCCTGTCACTGCCTTTGTGCTTCTTGTCATTAGCTTCCCCTCGTGCTGGAGTTGCTCACTGAAAAGCAGGCAGTGCACTCATCAAATCACAGAATGGTTTGGGTTGGAAGGGACCTTATACACCATCTAGTTCCACCCCACTGCCATGGGCAGGGACACCTTGTGCTTGACCAGGTCCTTCCATCCCTTCCTGGTGCTCTCCCCTCCTGGCAGACATGGAGCAGCTCATTAATCTCCAATTGATCTATAAATAAGGCTTTTAAAGCCTATGTCAGCACCCTGGAATTATTTATGCTGAACCTCAAAATGATTTTGTTTTAATCAGCTCTTCGTCTTTGATTACAGGTCTGAACCAAGGGAACTGTCTAGACTGGATTTAGTTTCTAGGGTGAAAAAAAGAAAAATTGGAGGTAGGAGAGGAAAGTGGTGGGGGAAGAAAGTGTATGTTTCCAATGAACATGAGATGGGGAGGCTGAGGAAAGTGGAGCCACAGAGTGTTAAGATCTCCAGTAGTCCAAGGAAGGGATTGCTTTAGGCAAACTCTCTTTCCCACATGGAATATATAATGTCTAGACAATCAGTCTGGGTTTGCTTTGTAATTCTCTTAGGAAACTGTGACACAGAGTTTATTTGCTTCTGTCAGAGAAAAGCAGGTATTTGTTTCACTTTCTGGCTCTTTAATTACCCTGAAGAATTCCCTCTTAAACTCCAGGCATTTCCACTGTTTGTTAACAGTGTTAAAATGATGACAAATATCTGAAGTTGAAGGATTTTCCTTTCTCTTTAAGTAAGTGTCCTGAGCCTCAGCAATACAGCATCCTACTTGTCCTGAATCCAACTGGGAGCACAGAGGAAATGCCTGTCCTGGGGAGGAACACCTATTCCCTTGCTCTCCCAGCCCATCAATCAGGCTGCCTTGCTCCCTTGACACCAAGCACAGAGCAATAGGTGAAAGAATCTCCATGAAAAATAAATGGGCAATTCTGGATTGACTTCTTTTTTCCCTTTTCCTTTTTTTTTTTCTTTTATTCTTTTCCCTGTTAATACCAAGCCATATTCCCTCAAATGGCCAGCATTGAGAATCTGGTGATCTTTGTTTCCCATTGAGCTGCAGATGATGGACCCAGTTTGCAGTTTTCAGGCAGTTCTTGCTTATTTAGGGTCTGCAAATCTCTGGGATGGCTCTGAGTCCCCAGGGTGGAGTCTCTGACCCCTTTGCTTTACTGGAGCATAGTGATTAATCAGAGCAGCAGTTTGCTGCCAGCCAGAAGGAAATGTTGCACTGGGGGTTGTTGTATGGACACAGTTGTGCTGTGGAACTGCTTGGGCTGCCACCACTGGTGAAGTTTCCCCTTGCAGAGCTTTTCCCAAGTCCCTGTTCCAGAGCATTCATCCAAGACACGGGTTTTCCTTTCCTCCAGGTCTGTCTTGTGGATTTTGCCATAAGTAAGAAAATCGTTTCTGGTGGTGGACAAGAATGGGGTGAAATGAGAGGGGAAGGCTTGGCTGGTTTGGTCAAGCAGCCTTGTTGGAGTTGCAGCATGTTGCCTCAACAGTGGTCAGATGTGACAGCAGCAGTCAGCCAAGATCCCTAAATCCTGCAGCAAATGTGCCCAGATGAAGCAGCACTGAGAGTCTCACACAGGTTATCTGTTGGGCCTGTGGCA
>NW_008684088.1:58909-62017 GCF_000695815.1 Acanthisitta chloris | reverse complement strand
TGGTTTTAAAAGAAATTGTCTGCTTTTGTTCTGTTGAGAAATTGGCAACATGCAGCCCTGAAGGAGATAAAAACTCTGTTTTGTCTTAAGCCTGTATTTCTAACGAAGAGTCTGCTTGGAAACTTCCCCAAATATGGATGGACCCAGAGCTGTAGAAAATACAGAAAAAGCAGTGAGATGCCATTGGTTAATCTGCTGTATCCATCTCTTATTCCAGAGTAATCAGTTACGAGTGCTGTCCTGGATATGAAAAAGTTCCTGGAGAAAAAGGCTGCCCAGCTGGTAAAAATATGTTTGACATTTTTTAGACTTCTTAAAAATATACAGCTGCCTTGTAAAGGGAAATGTTAGAAAATTACTCAAAGTGGATTTGATTTTTGCAATTTGTGCACAATATTGCCGTGAACAAGTCCAAAATGGACTCAGTGGAACACCAGGCGAGTGCCAGATCAGCTCCAAAGCATGCTAAATGTTCCAGACAACTTAGAACCTTGGCTATAATTAAACTTAATCAAGCGTGGGAGGGCCATAGGGAACTACTTATTCTAGCAAGTAATATAGCTGTATTGGAAATGCAATACAAAGGAATGATAGAGTAGCAGACAGCTCTGCCAATCTCTGCTCAATTTTATTTTCATAGAATCACAGAGTGGTTTCAGTTGGAAGGAACCTTAAAGATCTAGTTCCATCCCCCCTGCCATGGGCAGGGACATTTTCCACTAGAACAGGTTCCTCCAAGCCCCAGCCAACCTGTCTGTGAACATTTTGGCAATCAAGAGGTTAGCAAAATTGCATTTAGGAGAAAGTACAGTTCAGCCACTGGTGAGGGTTGGGAGGGAATTGAGTTTATTGAAGGAATCCATATTCTGCTTTTGCTTTCTGAACAATTCCTTCCAGAAAAGTTTAATGCTGCCCAGTTAACCACATGGGCTGGTGTAGATGGGTCAGTGGTGGAGTCTGAGACCAATGGTGTCCAACACCAAATCCCAAAAACTTGAGTACAAACAAGGATTGGGTGAAAGCCTTTAGAAGTTGACAAAGGTCTATAAAAGATATTGATCTTTGCTTGCTTCAAATCCCATCCATATAAATCCAGACTAAGTCCATTTAAACTGGCAGAGATGCAGTAGATCCTGGACTGTAATTGAGGGTGGAGCTGTCAGACTGATTATTTATTATCTAATTAATGAACAGATACCAGTTCCCTGATGTGCTTCATTTCCCCAAGCATTCTCACCAGCAGTTCTCCTTTAATACAGCAGGCAAGATGAATGATGTGTTGGGAACATAACCTTCTCTTCTTTCAGCACTGCCACTTTCAAACATCTACGAAACCCTGGGAGTGGTTGGGTCTGCCACAACGCAGCTCTACTCCGATCGATCCAACCTAAGACCAGAAATTGAAGGACCTGGAAGTTTTACAATTTTTGCTCCTAGTAATGAGGCCTGGGCATCCTTGTCTGCTGTAAGATATAATTCCTCTGCTTTCTGCTCTTTCTGTAGTGGAGATGCAACTCTGCATGGGTCTGGATCCAGCCCCATCTGGCTGAATAGACACATTCCTGATAGAGGAAGGACTATGAGTTTCCAAGATGGTTATCACTGTATTGGTCTGTGAGCTCCAGAGCCTTGCTTCTGAAGGATCCCAGCACTAGAGAGATGTGGATGCAGGTGGATGTAGAAATCACCACAGTGTGTCACATGCTCAGTAACATAAAACATTCCTTTACATTAATTTTTATTTTCCCCGTGAACAAGGGAGAGTCTCAGTAACATAAAACATTCCTTTACATTCATTTTGATTTTCCCCGTGAACATGGGAGAGTAACAACTCCTATACAGCTACATCCCACATTTCAATCACTTTTCCATAAATATTTAAGAACAACTATTGGGGCAGGGAGGAAGCATCTTTTGGGCTCTCCTCACTACCAAACCTCTACCCCAAACCTGCATCAGCAGAGCCCCTTGCAGGAATGACAGTGTTGGGAAAGGTCTTTTGCTGTATTTGTCCTTGTCCCTGTTGCCTTACTGCTCATTTCAATGCAATAATGCCATACTGGAGCTGCCATCATCCCTTCATCTGCCAGGGATGGAGGATGCTGGAGCTGTTAGCTGCTGCTGTAAGGCAAAAGATAAATTTGTGAAAGTTGAGCTCTTAATTTGGACAGATGGTGTTAGGCTGAATGCATCACTTAATATTCATGCCCACACACACACCTTGGAAGCACCTTGGGTGCAGCCAGACCTCCTGGCCCTCTCTAACATCTGGCTAATTGCACTCAGTCCTGACAAAATGATTCTTCTGCTTTTCAGGAAACTCTGGATTCCTTAGTCAGTAACGTTAACATTGAGCTGCTCAATGCCCTACGCTACCACATGGTGGACAAGAGAGTTCTCACAGATGATCTGAAACATGGGACAACACTCAACTCCATGTACCAGAACCTGCCTATTCAGATTCACCACTATCCCAATGGGGTAAGGCATTCCCAGAACCACAGAATGGGTCAAGTGAGAAGGGACCACAGGGAGTCATCTGGTCCAAGCCCACTACTCAAGCAGAGCAATCCTGGAGCACATGCACAGGATTGCTTCCAGATGGTTCTTGAGTGTCTCTGGTGAGGGAGACTCCACACCCTCTCTGGGCACCTGCAGAGTAAAGGTCTTTCTCATATTAAACCTCCTCACATCAGGCTTGGTTTTTGTCTGCCTTGCAGCTCCTACACTCTCCTTGGACCTCCAGGACTCTGTAGTGCTTAGGTTGACAGCTGTTGATTTAAGATACATATTTTGAAGGAGTTTGCAAAGAATATTTATAAGCAGAGAGTTTCCTCGATGCTGTTGCAGAGCAGTTCCCCACATTGCTATGTAACTGTGTGCTTGTCCAGCTATTGGTTCTTGCATATTTTCTTAGTCTTGATGATTGGGGGTAGACAAAACCACTGATTATTTTCAAAGTTCTTTAAACATGAAATGTTTCAAACATTCTTGATAGAACATTCTCACTCTTTGTGTGTTTTTTTAGGAAACCACATTTCTGCTCTTGCTGATTCAATATGAAAGTGCTTGCTGTGTTTGAAATAGAAAAGCAGCAGAGGCTGCTCT
>NW_008684088.1:57324-58881 GCF_000695815.1 Acanthisitta chloris | reverse complement strand
TTTCCCTCTGCAGATTGTGACTGTGAACTGTGCCAGGCTGCTGAAAGCTGACCACCATGCCACCAATGGAGTGGTACATGTCATCGACAAAGTCATCGCTACCACGACAAACACCATCCAGCAGATCATTGAGACTGAGGAAAGCCTGGAAACTCTTCGGGTCAGTCAACCCACGGGTGCTCCAGGGCTCCTTAAAGATGCTCAGTCATCACAGTCACAGTGAATTGTCCTGAAGAGTTTTGCCAGTGTTTAGGGGCTGTGACCCTAGCGTTGCGGATAAAATCTCTGTACCAATGTAGCTCATTTTGCTTTAGGAAGGAGAAGCATTTGATATAAGTGAAAGGGTTTTATGAGAATAATTGTCACCCTGCTATGGCTATCAGTGAAAAGATGTAGGCTGAGCCTGTCTCCTCACTATTCTATGGGAGTCTTAGTCTTAGTAGACATTAGCTGTTCCAGTTTGACGTGTACCAATTTATTTGCCTTGGTATTTGCCAAGTTAAGGAGTAATTAAAACACACAGGGGATTTGCAGTTAGCCAGCTGTGGGTTCTGATCTGAATTATTCACTAGAACTACTGTGACCCTTTCCAGGCATATCAGGGTATTTGAACTAGCTCTCAGTCTTGCCAAAAAAAAAAAGGGCTCTTGTACTCAAATTTCTGGAACACATGAGAACCGTGGGGCTGGGTCCAATTTATAAAAGGACCAAAGTGCTGAAAGAAGCTATTCAGAATTTTTTTAAGTCCTCTGAAATTATAAAAGCCTTAATAAGTCTGGCCCTTAGTGTGCCTGGACAGAGTGGCTGACCTTTGTACCCTGTCTGAACGTGTTTTACCCTCTCTCCCTATTTCTCCAAAGACTGCTGTGGCTGCATCCGATCTCAACAGCTTGCTGGAAAGTGAAGGCCAGTTCACACTCTTGGCTCCAACCAACGAAGCCTTTGAGAAGATTCCACAAGAAACACTGAACAGGATCCTAGGGGACCCAGAAGCCCTGAGGGGTAAGTGCTTGTTTACTGAGTTCATTGAGAGACTGAAGAGTGTTTTTCAGTTCTAAATTCCTTCTCAAGGGCATTTAAACAGCTCAGAGATGCACTCTGACAACAGCTGCAGTAAATAGATGTAACAGATGTCATCTTTTTTAACTGGACAGCACAGACCTCTTTGGTTGTAGGTGTGTAGTCATGACAAATAGCATGACATCCAGATATGGAGGAAGGAGCTGAGCAGTCCCTGTTCTGAGTATTCTTTTAATACTCATGTCTGTGATGGTGATTTCTATTGATCCAGCAAGATGCAAGAAAAATAGTGTCTAATCAATGTCACTTCTCCTGACAAGTCAGTCGAATACCCACACGAAGCCTTTTGAAGTTGACAAAGGTCTATAAAAATGACTCTTTTTAGGCACCTTATCTCACAGGCTGCTGAAATAAAATTGGCACAATTTAAAATGACTGCATTTTATGGAGTGGATCCCCATGCAGTATATCCTAACCATTGAACAGGATAATCCCTAAAAGCTGCAATACTTTCATAGCTGAATTTTATAGCTTGCT
>NW_008684088.1:50728-57295 GCF_000695815.1 Acanthisitta chloris | reverse complement strand
ACCATCACATCCTGAAGTCTGCCATGTGTGCTGAGGCCATCATCGCTGGCCTGACGATGGAGACTCTGGAAGGAACCACCCTGGATGTGGGCTGCAGTGGAGAAGAGCTGACCCTCAATGGGAAGCCCATCATTGCCAACAAGGACGTCCTGGCAACTAACGGCGTCGTACATTTTGTTAATGAGCTGCTGATCCCAGACTCTGGTACTGGTGCCTGTGCATTATTCTATCTATTGACTTTCTTATGTCTATTTTACCAGGGAAAAACTGGATTTAGAGGGCACAGCGATGGGTGGATTGCCTTTAATGCAAGGTTTCTATGTATTGCTTTTCTTTTCAGCCAAGACTCTGTTTGAGTTGGCACAAGAATCTGAAGTTTCCAAGTCTACAGACTTTTTTAGACAAGCTGGCCTCAGTTCTCATCTAACTGGCAGTGAACGGGTGACCCTCCTTGCCCCAGTGAATGATGTCTTCAAAGGTAAACCAGGGATTAAATCCCTTTCTGCCATCACTTTGGGCCACAGATCTCTCTCAAACAGTCTTCAGCCAAGTATGCAAATCCTCTCTCAAATGCCTTAGCCATAGGCAGTGGCATCTAGTTTTACAATTTAAAATTGATGTGGATAATCCTCTGTATTTGAACCTTTTTTAGTGTCTCAATGGTTATTTTAAGTGAATCACTGGTTCTTCCCATACTTTTTGCTGCAGATGGACTCCCCGTTGTTGACAGCAACATGAAAAACTTGCTTCTGAATCATATTGTTAAAGATCAGCTCTCCTCTAAATATCTGTATCATGGACAGAAACTACAGACTCTGGGGGACAAGGAACTGAGAGTTTTTGTGTACCGCAATGTAAGCCCTTCCAGTGTGCTGTGCTCTGTATGGCTGAATCGTGCTTGATGTTCTAATGTTATGACTATCATGTAAAAAGTGTAAATGAGAATCAGGGAAGTATAGACCTCTCTTTGGAAAGCATATGCTAATAAAGTCTTTTTTTGTGTGTTTGCAGAACCTTTGCATTGAAAATGCCTGCATTGCTGCCCATGACAAGAGGGGAAGGTTTGGGACCCTGTTTAGCGTGGACAAAATGTTGACTCCACCGACTGGCTCAGTGATGGATGTTCTCAAGGCAGACCATCGCTTCAGGTGACCTTTCTGCTCTTCCCAAGTGCTAGTTGGGAGCAGAAGAGCTGCCAAAGCAGTTTCTATTTATTATGGGTTGTAGTCATGGCTATATATCTGTTTTTTTAACATAGAAAGAGCATCCAAAACCGTGGTCTTTCTAAATTATAGGGAGCGAAACTTCAAATAACTCTCAATGAATTGTGAGCCAAGAGTGTGTGGTTCCCTTAATACAATATGAAGATGTCTCCACCCATCAGAGCCACTGTGGCCAAATCTCTCTGTTTCCACACTACCATTTGGTCCTCACAAGAATCAGCATTCCGAGGTTGCTTTGCCATTTCTCAGATGTTCCAGTTTGACCTCACAGGCTCATCTCCTACCTAATCAGCATTCTGATTAATTGATTTGCTGGACCCCAGCAGGATTTTGCAATTGGAACTTCATAGCTCTCTTTTAAGCACAGTATGCTATTGCTCCAAGACCAACAAAATAGTTTGTAGTGAAGCATTTGATGTCTGTTTGTGTTGCAGTACATTGGTGGCTGCAATCCAGTCTGCAGGTCTAACAGAGAACTTGAACAGACCAGGTACCTTCACAGTGTTTGCACCAACAAATGAAGCTTTTCGAGCCATGCCCCAAGGGGAACTGAACAAACTGATGGGTGAGCATTTTTAGAGCACTGACATGAGCAGCTGCATTCTGTTATTGGCATGATATGGGGAAGAATGTCCAAGTTTCTCTGCTCTATCTTGTTCTTTGATCCTGGCTAAGATCCTGGATAAGCAGAAAGCTGAGGTTGCACAGAGCATCACTGAATTCCCACACAAATCGTGGTTTATACTGCCCCTGTGCTTGGAAGATATGTTTGTAGTGTGTGCCACAAACTTACTGTGAATTTAATTTGGCTATGCTGGTGGTGAAAGCAAGATAACTCACAGGTGTTTCTAAAGGAACCAATGTGGGATGAAAGAATTGAGAACGTGACTCTCAACCATGTAGGGTCAGGGCATCTGAAGTAAATTTTGGAAGTAGAAAACATGGTCCACATAGATGCTCAAGTTACACTCTATGAAATTTAATTAGTAAAAGGCTGGGATGGTTGCTCCTTCTACATATACATGGACAAAGCAGGAGGTCCAGTCTGATCCTGGGAAGACAACAAATATTCCAGTCTAGCTCAGATGAAGACCAGTATCCTGAAAAGAACATGTGTTCAGACTGGGTGTGGAAAAAAGCATGGCAATGTTTAATAATGCCCTTCTGGATAAGCAGCATGTTTTTTTATTTTGTTCATGTTGAAGACTCGTTGTGGTTGGAAACAATGTCAGGTATTTGACTGTAGTTTCTTCTTGTCATTAAAACCCATCCAAACATTGACATCATCATTTGGGAAGCATCTGCCTATGGTAGCTGCTTATCCTTTTAAGTGCAGGGATGAGGAACCAGGAATATCAGACTGCACATCCAGTCTAGCATTTAATATATAAATATTTCAGCACTGTTTTGCAGCTATTGTAAATGGCTGCAGGAATGAAGACTCACAGATATGAACACTTCAGATGTTCTTCTTTTCTCACACAAATATTTAGCTTGCTCCTCTGATGAAGTGAATCATACTGGTGAGGATGTAGCTTCCTAAAATGTGTTTCAAAGCATGGCTAGATGAGTAGACACTCAGTGAGGTGGGGATCAGAGCAACAATCTGTGAGCCATTAGTGGCATTTCGCCTGTACTTTCCCCTTTCTACTCAGCTGTGAAGGTTATTGCTAAGTGACTCTGGCTTTGGTAACATTTACAAATACCAGAGTGCTCTATCTGCTTCCTAATTTCACATGGGCACTTATTTCCACCACCCCAGACTTCCTTGGGAAGTGAAAGCAGCAACAGGAGCAGGTTCATCCTGTGCACAGTGAGAGAATGAGGGATGAAAACCTAAGAAATAGGGATTTCACGTGTAGGGCAGGTTTGGTAGGTACCAAGGTGGGACACTGGGAGTGTCCTTCTGGACTGGCTGGGATCTTGACCTGCCCAGGCAGGAATGGTCTCAATGTCCTAACCAGCTCTAACTAGGTTCTTCTTCCTGTTTGGGGTGGGGTTTTTTTGGTTGGTTTTGGTTGTGGGTTGGGTTTTTTCCAATTTTACATGGCTTCTTTGCACTTTTAGGAAATCCTGGTATTTTCCATGTAACTCCATTCCAGCACATGAAATATAGGAAGCAAGTGCTGATTCTGTTTTGCAAACCTAACTGTTTTCTTCTCCCAGGTAATGCCAAGGAGCTTGCCAACATCCTGAAGTTCCACGTGGCTGATGAGATCCTGGTGAGCGGCGCCGTCAATGCCCTGGTGAGGCTGAAGTCCATGCAGGGAGATAAACTGGAAGTCAGCATGGTGAGTCACCTTGGATGGGGCTCTGTGGTCAGCAAGGTTGAGGACTGTGTTTAGCTGTCCATGTCAAGGACCAGAGTATGTCTGTGCTCGTTTGGATGCTGTGGGAACCTCTCCTAAATGTGTGCACAGTCCCACCAGACAGTGTCTTCTGGGCTGTAGTGGAGGGAGTGTTGCCATGTGTTCAATTCAACAAGCTGGAAGAATGAAATGTGGTTTGCTTCAGCTTTCTCCCCAGAAGACCAATTGTAAATGATTTCCAGGAGCTGTTATAAATTTAACCCTGAGTCATGGGGGAAAGAAGCATAAATAAATGAAATGAAGAGCTCGTTCAGCTAACACATCTCTTTTTGTGTAATGAAAATGATCTCTGCATGGGCTCCCTTAACACAGCTGGATTTATTTAGATATATAATTTCATTTCACAAACTCTGCACTACATTAAGAGAATGTAGGATCCTCTGTTGAAGAAAAAAACATCTTTCAGAAAATAAATAACCATGGCCCACTCTGTGCATAAGAAAATGCAGGACAAAAATGGAAGGGACAGTGTTTCCAAGTGGCTAAGTGTGTATTAGACTCTTCCCATGTCCAGTCCTGCTCTGCTCAAACTATAATTTGGTTTTATATTCTCCTTAATTGGCAAGAGGAATGAAAACACCTTCAGCCATCCAGTTAATGAATGAATGTAAAGTGAAGGCTTTTTTTTTAGCAACATTGGAAATGACAAGAGTTTCTCATTCTCTCCTTTTTCTTCCTTTTCCTGAACAGAAAAACAACGTAATACATATCAACAAGGAGCCTGTTGCTGAAAGTGATATCATGGCCACAAATGGTGTGGTTTATGCTGTGAATTCTGTCTTACAGCCACAGGGTAGGTCCATGGTGAGGAACATCTAGAGACAGGTTGTTAGAGCAAAGCTGCTTTGGGAGGGGCTGGGGACACATGGCAATTGCTTCAGGTTGGTGAGGAGGATTAGTCTCTTATGGGATTTTCAACAGAAAGTATTGGAAGGAAGCAGCCTGCATGCTTTGAGTATTTCAATGCTTTCAATGTCCCACCCTTAGCTTCAAGGCCACAAGAAAGAGGTGACGAGCCTGCAGATCCTGCATTAGAAATCTTCAAACAAGCATCTGCATTATCCAAGGTAAAAGGCAAAAAAAATATCTCTCACTGTAAACTACTGAAATTACATTTTGGGAATAATGATTGGAAGATAAAATCACATTCAAATGTTGACTTCCAAAGACAGTGAGTATATGTGCTTCATGGAATGACTCATCCTCTCTTCCTGCATGATTGAATTATATAAGAAAGAATACATTTTGTAACATGAAGCCTCAATTTGCAGCACACTGTTCATACTACCTTGGCACGCTACTATATATGTCACCTTCTGATGATGAGTCACTGATCCATAGTTTTTGGAGACTAAGGATAAATATATTGACGTGCAAACTGTTCTTATAGCTGTCAGAGATTTGCTGTATTTATGCAAACCTGGTGTTTTCTTTCCATGCAGGTTTCTCAGAGGAATCCTCGACTAGGTAAAACAACTTCTCTAGCTCGTTTCGAATTCCCATCATATGTTCCCCTCCCTTAAAGTGAGGTTTACTCTGTTGTGATGCTCTAAGCAAGATGTAGCATAACTGGGAGGGGAGGGGACAGGGAGATGCTGTGTGTCTGTCCCATCCAACTCATTCTTCTCCTTGGCAGCACCTGCCTACTCTCGGCTACTAGCAAGGCTGAAGAACTCGGGTGGATTCTGAGCCACATCAAGAGCAACCCCAAGTCAGCATCTCCATCCCATCCACTCTGGCTGACAGCTAAAGAGAAGGACAGAATCATTTTTAAAAACCAAATATCGCCCTTAAATTTATTTTTGTTTCCAATGAAATGGATAGGAAAAATGAAAAGCCATATATATATGTATATATTTTAAGACCATTTTTATTTGGTTTTGACCTGAAAGTTCCCAGGCTGAGGAAAGGTTTTGGGGTTTGGGTTTTTTGGTGGGTTTTGGGGTTTTTTTGTTTCTTTTTTTTTAAAAATAAAAATTAGTCACTAATTTGCAATTTTAATCATACCCAGTTTGGGGTTTGATAAATACATCCAAGGGCAGGTGCCCTTTTTCTAAACAAGCATGTGCTTCCTTCTTCCCTTGGGTTTAAAAGGTCTTCCATGAAATTCTGAATTGAAGGCTTTTAACAAAAGCCTCTCTGTTGACATAGAGAAAATTGCAGAGTTATAAGCTCTGGTTAGAACCATTCTCTTTTTTTTTTTTTTTAAACTGTTGATTTTTATGCCTATGGGTTGTAACTGTGCTGCATTTTGTTCATGAGATTGAAATGAGAGTTCTCCTTGGCCGAAGCCTTCCAGTAAATGATTCATTTTTAATAATGGTTGTTTTTTAATAAAAATGAAAAATAAAATCAAAAATATAAATATTACAAGTGATGACAATCCTTGGTTGATTTTTTTTGTTTTGGGTTGATTTGCCTGATGGCACCATTTGACCACCTGAGCACTGGGAAGGGGGAGGGGTCAGATTTAGCTGGATTGGTATTAACAGGTCTAATAGTTATTTGAATAGAATGGCAAAGTATTTCTTCTCTCTGATTCTGGCCTAGAATCATTGTTTTTATGGTACTTTCATGAACAGTCACTGTCATGCATATCTTCCCACTGGATGCTCAGCTACCTTAGCTGGTAGCTGGAGCTCAACACTTCATTCCATTCCAACAGCATTGATTTACCCATCAGGGCTTTATACTCACTCCCAGTTAGTTATTACCTTGGTGAAACCCAGGATTATTAGGCAAAAAAAATAAATCCAAAGAGGGAATCAAGTGCAGAATACAAAAAAAACCTAGATTGTTTTGGTCACTCTGACTGGGAAACACCCTGATAGTTTTCCTTCTATTAAAAGCCCAGATTGAAATCCAACACTTTTAGAACCATCTGCATAACTCAAATGTGTGAAAAACAAGCAAGCTTTTATTTTATTTCCCTTTCTCAACCTTCCATCTCTTTTTTTTTTTTTTTTTTTTTTTTT
>NW_008684088.1:45899-50684 GCF_000695815.1 Acanthisitta chloris | reverse complement strand
TTTTTTTTTTTTTTTTTTCTTAAATTTATTTAGTTTTCTGGCATGATGCTGTCATGGTATTTAAGGCTGGGAAGGTGATGGGGAACCTATTCCCAGCAGCCCAAGGGAGAAGAGTTGTATCAGGGGATTGGCTCCTGGGGGAGGCTCAGCCATTTGTTATTAGAGTAATTAATTACTAGTCTTTAAAAAGCCTGAGAG
The DNA here is from genome assembly GCF_000695815.1 of Acanthisitta chloris. Lineage (NCBI taxonomy): Eukaryota > Metazoa > Chordata > Aves > Passeriformes > Acanthisittidae > Acanthisitta > Acanthisitta chloris. The sequence continues at coordinate 50,486 of NW_008684088.1, read as the reverse complement.
GGAGAGCCACCTTGCATCTTGCTCTGTCATAGCATGTACAATTGCAAGGACTTGCTTTGCTCTGCTTTGCTTTCTTGTTGGTCTTTTTTTCTCCTTTATGCTTCATGTCTAAGAGATATAAAGTCCTTCTTAACTTAGGAAGGTGGAAGATGGATCTGCTCCTCATCTAGGTGAGTGCCTCTTGCTCATGGCTTCTTGGTGTCTGGCCTGGTGACTGTTTCTTTGCAAAATGTAGCCTCTTGAGTAGACGAGAGTAGGGGAAATGTTGCTTAGATGAGTTTACTAACTAGGAGAAGTCCCATCTGCTGAGACAGCAGCTTTCATCTCCTGGGAATACAGCCTGGCTTTCCACCCCATGGTTTCTGGACAGGCATTAGGACCAGTGGTGATGCTGTGATGACCTCCTTTGTGCTTTGCACATGGCCTGGCTTTGCTAGGCTTGCTTTGAGGGGGTCACCAGCCTTACGAGTCCCAGTGGAGTTTACAATATATAGAAGTGTGTTATCCTTTCAACTCCATTCTCTTTTTGCTCTCTCCCACTGCTTATTCTTCCTGCTCCTCTGGCAGTGCTCTCTCCTCTACTCCTGCTGCCTGTTCCACCCTCTGAGCTGCTGTGTGGTGCCAGCAGAAGCTCCCCATGGTGCTCTGGATGCACTCCCTGTTGTGTTGACTCTGTAATTTCCCTGGGATCCCACATCCTGAGAAGCAGTCCCAGGGTGCCTTCCCACAGGCTCTCTGCTTGGAAGCCCACCAGGCTTTTGGTGCCTCCAGATGACTGTTCATGTTGGTGCAAACTCTTGAGATGATTTAATTCCTTCCCTTTCCTTGCTCCAAGTTGGCTTTCCCTCTTTGTGTTCAGGGAGGGATACCCAGATGGATTAGATCAATGGCAATGGTTGAGCTGCTTGAGTTGATCAGCAGAGACTGCATCCCTCATTTTGATTCAGTGATGCTTTGGAGATGTTTCTTCCCGTGGATGTTCATCCCTGTATCTTATCCTGGGAAGTGAGGGTGGGTGCTGGCAGTCATCCCACCGAGGGGAGCAAGATGTTAGTGCTTCAACCTTCAAGGGATGAAGCAAGAGCAATGCAGCTGAAAGATGGGGAAATGAGGACTGCTGAGATGATGAGAACAAACACTTTATTGTCATTTTCTAAGAAATATTTTTAAATTTTTAAATTTTTTTTTAATGTGGCAAAAGGTGGAAGTGAAAGGAAGAAGGAAGCTGGTGGTGCTGAGGCAAAACATAACTCCCCTGAGGAAGTGCTAGCTGAGAAGCAAAGAGCTCCCAGGAGCTTAGCTGGATGTGAGAACCTGAGGGGTGTCCCAACTGTGGTGGGATGGAGGAGTTGGAGTTCCCCTGTGTAGCCATCCCATCCCACCACACAGCTGCAGGTGTCTTTAGATGGCAACACTCAGGGAAGGGAAGAAGCAAAACCTGATTCAGGAACTGCTGAGTGAGAGTCTGGGCAGTTGTGGCTGCATCAGCCTTGGGAAAAGCATTTAGGATGAGCCTTCTTGTGGCACACAGCACTGGGGTGTTCAGCACAAGGCCACGTTGCACCAGTGGCTTTTAGTTTCTCATGTTGTCAGAGTGTTTCAGCCTGAAACTCTGTGTGGGTACATGTCACCATCAGCTTGAACCAGGACTGTGTTCTGCAGGAACTTCCTTCAGAGCTGAGAAAAAGAGAGCAGATAAGAGCCTTTTGGAGGAGAATCTGGCTTTTCCCCTCCTTTGGACTCAAGAGTGTTTTTCTACTGAAAATTTGCAGGGATGTGCAGCTGCCCTTGTTTACTTTTTTAGAATAATGATTCCTTCACTTGCAGAGGCTCCAGTTCAGCAAAATAATTAAATATAGGCAGAAATCCATTTAGGAAAAATACAGCTTTTAAGTGTGTGCTCTAAGTCCTGAAATGATGCCATCATAGCTGGGCTGATGCTCGTGGGTTGCTCCTGTGCAGGCAGAGCTCCAGTGCTCCCTGGGGTTAGAGCAGTGAACAGAAAGTGGTGCCTCTGAAGGGTTGGAAAACCAAATGCTGAATGCCAAATGCTGTGTTTTGGGAAGCTTCACATGGTGGTTTTGCTCATCTACATCTTCAGACATGAACCAGAGGTGCTTTTCTTCTAGAAAATTCTTTTAGCTTCCATGGCCTTCTGCAAAGATATTTAAAGCAGGAGGAAAAGCAGTGCTGAGCTCTGTCCCAGGAGAGATCTCACATGCAGTGCTGGAGTAGAAAACATGTGCTCTTCCAGTGTCAGGGGAATTTCAGAGCACTATTTGCTTGGCTTAGGAAAGAGATTTGGAGTCAACTTGCCCCAAGTTCTGGGGCTCTGGGGACTTGGGCTGGGAGGTGGGTGATGGCAGCTCCCTGTGCCTTGGTATGTGAGAGGTGTCAAAGGCCAGGCAGAGGCTTGAAGGAAGCCAAGGCATCCCAGCCAGATGTGCTGCAGAAGGATGACCCCTGGAAGAGGTCACCTGAAGACAGGAGTGAAGCCACCCATGTGCCATTACTGGAAGAAACTGATTTTTCCCTGCTTTTCTGCTGTAGGCAAATTCTTCTTTCTACATGTGATTTTTTGGAAAGGTATTGCAGTTAGCTGTTGTCCCAGAAAGAGCAAAAGGAAAAACTAGGGTGATGTTAGTGCTGGTGAAAGATAGGCTTGAAGGGGCAGTTGGGATTGGAGGTATCCAGCTGTGACTCAGGCAACTTTTGCATTATTTTCTTTTTATTCTGAGTCTTTTTCAGTGGCACATTTGAGAGGTTTTGGAGCAATCTGTAAATCGTACAAAGAAAAGTATTTAGGGGGACCTTCTTTCCAGCAATGAATGATGCTTTACTGTTTTTTAATCTTTTGATAAACAATCACTTTGCAAAACTCAGCACTTTTCCCAGGAGAAGTCAGCTGGTGCAGGAGCAGAGGGCTGGCAGTGTCCAGTGACACACTGTGCCACATCAAGGCATCCTCTTGTTGAGACAGAATAACTTTTCTAAGGATTCCTTTTCACCTCCTGAAAAGGAAGGTGACAGAAAGGATTGGTTTGCTGCATGCTGCCATTCATGATTCACTGAAAAATTCCTTACAAAATTGTCATGTCCTGGCCCAGGCACATCTCTGTCCTGCTACACTTGTCCTTGACTTCTCTGCAGCTTTTTTGGGAGCTTGGCTGTCTCTTGGGCTTTTGACTTGCCACTTGTCTTTTCTTTCTCTGTTCAGTCTTTCCAGTGGGACTTCATATGATTTCTGAAGTCACACCTTCATTTCTTTCTCATGGAACTTGTGGCAAATGCAATAGTTGTTAAATTTTAGTTGTTACTCCTGGGAGAAGAATCAAGATCCCCTGTTGGAAAATAATTGTGCAGAAGCTGAAAGCCTTCTCAAGGCATTTGTTAAATTTCTGGGTTTGCAGAGACAGGAGGATGAATTCCTGGATTTCAGGATTTCCACCAGTGTTGCTGTGCAACATATGTAGCTCTCTGCCATTGTTTCAAAACTTGCAATTGGGATAAATGACCTTTAGGCAGAAATCCCAGAGAATCCCCAACTATTACAATGCTATCTTTGTACATGCAGCACTTGGGAAATGACCAACTTTCATGAAGGAAGAGCCAGGGGATTGCTTTAAAGAAAGGTGAAGCATCATGATGACCATGACAGGAGTAATGAATTTATAATTAAGGCTGTTCTTATAACAGTAGGCTGAAGACACATCCATTTGCTGTAAGATGTAGACATGCTAATCCCTGCACTCAGCACAGTGTGTGTTCTCCTACCGATGCTGTCAGTGGTGTTCGTGGCTTTGGACATCACCAGGCTCATGTGTTGATGTGGCTTTGAGCTTGGAGTTGTAATCTCAGAGTTCAGGCTGAGTCTGGCTGGACCAAGCCTGGATATGTCTGGTCCTACATAGAGCCAAACAACAGGTCCTCACTCTTCTTATCACATGGAACCCAAAGTCCTCAGACAGAAATATTTACCCTGACCATAGTACATCCATCCTGGTCTAGTGAAAGGTATCCCTTGTCCATGACAGGAGGGTTGGAACTACATGACCTTTAAGGTCTTTTCCAACCCAACTCATTCTATGATTCCTGCATTCGAGCTGGAGGGACACGATTTTGCAATCTTTGCTCACATGAATGGCAGTGACACACCCCATCATCACCCTGTGGACGTGCACTGGCACCAGCAAGTGATTCAATGACCAAAAGTGGCTGGTTCCTTTCCTTGGCTTGTAACTAAAGAGCAGGAAAAAGTGGAATAAACAAAGCAATGCTGCAGAGTAGTCACGCAAGGCAAAGGGAACTGAAGAACATCAGCAGAAAGTGCTCCTGGACAACACCATCTGTGAGCACTTGAGGGTCAGGAAATGCTGCTCTTTAAGAAGTTCGTGGTGCTATTGCATAGGACAGGAAACAGGCTGGGGGTGAGGCTGTGCAATTCTGCCTTTTATTTGCTCAGCACATTTTGCCTCTTTTTACGTAAAACCAGCAAATGAGGAACTTTAAGTCACTTATCCCACAAAAGCTTTTGACTGCAGAATTTTTTTGTGGGCTTTCTTTTGGGCTGCTTCTACCTTACATTCT
>NW_008684088.1:45346-45882 GCF_000695815.1 Acanthisitta chloris | reverse complement strand
GAGTAATCAAATGACCTATGATGCAAACTTATTTTTAAATGCCTGTAAAGCTACAGAGGCTTTGAGCTGAGAACCCAAAAGATGGGACACTGAGCTGGATCAGCACTGAACTGTGAGCTACAGTAGGATAGCTTGGACCATGTCCTGGGCAGGCTTGGACATGGTCCTGTGCTGTGCCTATAAAGATCCTGATTTGGAAGATTCCTCTATTAGGTGCTCTTTCAGGTTACTGGTTGCTGAGGCAACACCATTGCCTCACTGTTTCTTGGGTTCCTGACTCCTCAGAGTGAGATAGCTAACTAGAAAACCATATCCTCATTCTCCTCTGTCCATCACAGAGTGGTCAGACACTGAGGGTCAAAAGCATGTCCATGCAGGATGCTGTGCATCAACTGCACAAAAGTCTTTCTGAGTCCAAGGAGATGTTTGGAGCCTTTATTTTTTTAAGGACCAGAGCAGCCAAGATCATATTGGAGGTTATGTAAAAAGGATGAGAAGAAATTTTCTATGGAAAGACCTGAAGTGAGGTGGCAGCT
>NW_008684088.1:38119-45323 GCF_000695815.1 Acanthisitta chloris | reverse complement strand
GCAGAGGCAAATGTGTCAGAGAGCTGAGGGCAAACCTGCCTAGGAAATGAAAGCTTTGTCTTCATCTGGGCTCATCCTTCACTCTGATTTGCTTCTCTTCAGGTCCTATTAATGAAAATCAGGAGAGCTGAGGTTGGGTATACTCAGAGAGAGGATGGCATGGTGGGATGTTTGGGGCTGCTGGGCAGGGAGGGATGCTTAGCTTGGAGAAGAATTTCTGCACTGCACAACCTGGGGATGCTCAAGGGCACTGGGGAGTGAGGGAAGGGCACTGAGTAATGCTCGGGGTAGGTGGTCCCAGGTCTGCTGACCAAATGTTTTTTCCCAAGCTACTATGTTTGGATAGCACAAGCAAGTGATTTCACTTTCCTGTTTAAAAACAGACCCCCTAAAGTCAGGCTGCTGGCTGCTAACACTCATCTTGCAGCACACACAGCTCACCCAGCAGCAGCCCCTCTCCTCCCTGGGGTCACCTCGGGCAGCACAGATTCTGCCTGGGAGCCAGGGACTGCAGAGCCCCATTGCTCACTGCTTAATTGTAACCAGATTCCCCTAGAAATGTCTGCTGAAATATTTATAAATATTATAGCCAGCAGCTGCTAATGCCAAACAGGAAATTTTAAGCTGAACAAACTTTTCCACGTTTCTAAGTGGGGAAACTAAACTGTAGCTAAGATCAGTATTTAAAAAAATAATAATAAAAAAAAAAAAAAGACTAAATAGCAACAGGCTTCCACTGTTCCATATCCTGAGGGAAGTTCATGATTTCTTGAAGTATTGCTTCTTTCAGCCAGGCCACTTTCTATAAGCAGTATGACTGCACAGTGATATAGGAGGTGGCTTTAAAGCAGAAATTTGGGTCATACCTCAACGCAGACATGGTTAATGAAATTTCAAGGGGAAAAATAAAAATACACCACTTGAAGGGAAACCAGTGATCCAGGGTTGAGGCTGAGGGGAGCAGTGGCCACCTGAGGGAATGGAGCCCTGTTTTATCTTGCACTTCATTTTTTGGGCTTTTTTTTCCCCCCCTCTCTCAAGTCCTTTTCTAGTATTTTCTTGTTTCTGCTCATTCATGACTTGGTGTTGAGGCAATATTTTGGAGCACTAAAATGTGGGGAAAAAAATCTAACGTTAAATCTTTGTGGAATTATCTGCTTTAAACAACTTCTGCCATTTATGAACTCATTAAATTCATCTTCAGGCAAAAAGCATTATTAGGCTTTTAAAAACTGATTCATGTTTTTTCCTAGTAATGATATTGAAATAGAGATGGAATAAAGCAAATATCCTCAGTGTGCATATAAAATCTGAAATTGTATTCTTCAGTTCAAGTATCTTCAAAATGAAGTGGAGAAGTGCAGATCAAAAGCCTTGAGACTTTTGAAGAATGAATTATCAAAATAACTCAGTCTCTACCATCCTGATTTTTACCTCCATGTACAGATACTTCTGAGCTCTTTTTTTCCATTAAATTCTGTTTATTATGGTACCTTGATGGAAAGAGAAGAGCTTGATGATGCTGAGAATTTGTTTGGTTTTAATTTCTGGATGTTGGTAGCAAATCCTTATCCATTTCTTCTATGTGAGTTAATTTTCTTTGAAATAGGTCAATGATGTGTGGTGAGCTTGACTATAGAGTGCATAAGCTGAATTGCACTGCACTGTCTGGGTGGGTTTTGGTGATTAGAATCCATTTGAAGAGGCAAAAAGATGTACAAGGAAATGAAGTTTTTAAGGATTCCTGTAAATTTTAGAGACTAATAGTAGTAAGACCTTCTGAAAGGTTTTATTGTCATATAAAGCGTGGAGTTCAGCAGCAAATTTATTCATAGCTTTTCTACTTGAATGGACTCTATCTGGTTTAATTCTGGGTGGGAAATAAAACCCCAGGTGGGCAGCCCTGTGAGCACTTGAGTTTATGATGACACTGTGATAAAGGAGGGTCTCTGCCTGGTGTGGGATGAAGAGGAGCATTGCTGGCTGTGCAGTCAGAGACACCCATGCTGCTCAGAGATCCTGCCAGCTTCCCTGGGAATGTGGCATGGACACTGCCAGCTCACTATCCAGAAATTCATGGCATGAGAAAACTGCAGGAGTTTCATCTCAGAAATCCCACTTTCCATTCTGCTGATCACCTCCCAGCTTTAAGGTTTGGTGTTTCTCACTTGTTACCCAGGTACCCTGGAAAGATCCACATGGGGCCAAAGAGAGGGCTCAGTCTCCATCCTTCCCAGGCAGGTGGTATTGACAGCAATCCTGCCTGTGCTTTCCCCATGCATGACAGAAAACATCCCTTTACCATGACTTTTTCATTCTGTCACTGCAGATACTACATAGAAAACCAAGCTGAAATTTTCTTCAGCTGGAAAGACACCAGAGCAGCCAATAAGAATGGTGGGGACCTTGGATGGGATCCAGATAGATGTTCTCAATCATGAGGGTTTTCAACAAGATATCTCACTAGTTATTTGTCACCGCATAATCAATCCTCCAGCTCCCTTGAATGCTGATTTTCTCTCAGTGCACAGGTACAGTCTGCCATGCTTGAGTGAATTTTCCCTTGGGAATTGTTCAGAAGTGTGTGTTTGTCCTGTTGTGGAAAGTGAGCATCTATCCTAGACCTTAAATCACCTGCAGCAGGGGCTTGAATTCTGCTTGCAAATCCTAGCTGAGTATATGAATGATGTTACAGATTCATTAGCAGCTCCCTGTGGCTGCAGCACCCTCCTGCCATACCTTTTAAAGCATCACTGGGTTTTCCTTTCCCTGCTGGACAGGAGGAACCAGGCTTCCCAGGACCAGGATAGGCATGACAGCACATGAGTCATGAGTTCTCCATGTTCTGGTGTCTGGAACAAGTTTCTGAGTCTAATTTAAGCCAGACACTCAGTGCAAAAGAAATGTACATCTGAGCCTCTGCAGATGTGTACACAGTCAGGACAGGCACATATTAGCAGAGAGAAATGTTTTGTCTCTTTCCTACTTAATGCTTAACTAGCAGTTAAGCTAAGCAGGAGTGAACTAGAAGTTAAGCATTAGGAGCCCCCAAAAAAATCTAGGAGTCCCAAGTGTCACCAAGTGAGGGCTGAAAAAGCAGTGAAAAGGCATTTCACTGTCACCAAGTCAGTCATTAGTCTCTGAGCTCTTCAAGGCACCCTTAGATACAGTTTTAATAGTGCAAGGCTGGGATACTCAACTGGCTGCTCTTCCACATGTACCTTCCCTCCAGGTATGGCTTCTCATAATCCTTAGCAATGGCTTTACCCCAGGGCTGGTCAAAGCTTTGACACTTAAACAAGGAAACACAGACCTTAGGTTGTCCCTGTGCCTTTGTGCATCAGCCTCAGCTCTTCCCTGTCTGCTGTCCTGCGACTCTTGTTTAGATTGAGATGTCTTCCTGGTCAATGTCTTCCTCTGACCACAGGGATTCAGCAACATCCCAAACACACAGATGTAAGCCAAAGCAACTGAGCTGTGGTTAGATGCCACGGCTGTGACAAGGAGCTCTATTTACAATTCCAGTTTGGAAAAGCCAGGAATTAAACCCATTTTCTGCATAATTGATGAGAAAATTCTGGCTGCCTACCACTAAGCTCTAAATAAGAATGTGGTTTAGAAGGAGCTTTACCCTTCCCAGAACGTGGTGCTCTATGGCTTTGGACTGCAGATTACTTTTCAGTCTCTGCTCATTAGCTTGGACAGGCATTGCCTGACTCCTACCCAATTTTTGTAATTTTGTCTTAACATAAATAAGTACTAAGGTGCTATTCTGATATTTTCATCCCTACCTCCATGGGATTCATAGGGAAGGACAGGAACAGAGCAATGCCAAGTGTCTTTTGCAGAGCTTGGTGGAGAACAGCATATGGGAATAGGTAACTATGTCCTGAAAGGCAAAGTTGACTCACTGCAGACCAAGACAAACATTGAATCATGAACATGGTGGTCTACACCAGTCACCACCAAACATGAGATTACAGAGTTCAGAGTGAGAGATTGCCACGACAGCTTGAAGAGCAAGTAATGAAAAAAGGAGCAACTTGCATATCTAATTACAGCTGCCCATTGCAGATTGGGTTGTTTAAGGTAAAGGCAAACTGGAACATCCACAAAGAGCAAGAGGAAAGCAGCTGGCCAAGGTTGCTGCTGAGGTGGCATCACTCCACCTTGCCTCGGGTGCTGAAGCTGCAGCACTCAAAGATCTGGCCTGGGATTTTTATTACATTTAGGAGCAAATTAGATCTGGTTTAGGAATTTTCCAGCAAAACCTTTCTTTGCTGGGAAAAGTTGACTCTCTGAACCCAGAACTTTGACACTATGACAAAGCTTTCTTATTATATCCTGAGTGAGATGTTTGGGAAGAGAGACAGAGACCACCACGGCATAGCTCATGCTTGGACTTAAGAAACTGAGGTTGGGATTTGGGGTGGGATTTAGGCCATTTAAATAAACCATTTAAATAGACAGACACATACTTTACTGTACCTGATCTAAGTACTTCAATATATAATACAGTACTGTAATACCACTGTTACACCTATAGCTGCAGCTCCATCCAGGCAGTGAGTGCATGCTCACAGCAGTGTGGTCTTTCAAACCATGGCACAAGATCTATTTGAGAGCAATTGCCTGTCCTTCTGCAGACAGCAGTGTTTCAAACCATGGCACAAGATCTATTTGTGAACAGTTGCCTGTCCTTCTGCAACTATGTGCTGATGGGCTGCAGACATCTGTAAAGACTTGTTCTCCAGTGGCTGCAATTGCTGCTAGCTCAATCTGGCAAAGACTCTGGAATTTGTTCTGTGTTTCATCTGTTGGGTTTTAATGAGGATTTTCTTCTCCATCACTCTACATTCAAACCATGGCACAAGATCTATTTGTGAACAGTTGCCTGTCCTTCTGCAACTATGTGCTGATGGGCTGCAGACATCTGTAAAGACTTGTTCTCCAGTGGCTGCAATTGCTGCTAGCTCAATCTGGCAAAGACTCTGGAATTTGTTCTGTGTTTCATCTGTTGGGTTTTAATGAGGATTTTCTTCTCCATCACTCTACATGTTGCACAGGCAGATGCCTGGCATTTTATGAGGTTTATGCAGAAAACTTACCATCAGTGTAAGGTAGTAGTGTCATGATGTTTATGATAAACTGCATCCACATTCTTCTGGTTCTAGTAATTTGTTTCTGGAGTATATATAGCCATGTCTCTGGCACTCAGATATGGCCTGTGTCATACCATTACTGTAGGAGCAGAATTGCTGTCACTTGCAGCAAGCCTGTGTTTTTATTTGTTCAAGGGTGACTATAATTGGAACCTCCTGCAGCCACTGAAGCCAGGAGCCTCTTGGCTTTAACACAGTTTGCTGAAAAAGCCAATGAAATTACTTACACGAACTAATCTGCAAAGGATGTTTTTCTGTTGTCTCTGCCTTAATTGTTTCCAGCTTATGGCATGGAAATGTTATTGGCCCTGCGAGGCCAAGGGGAGAAGGGAAAGAAGAAATGTCAGAAGCAAATGGAAGGTTTGGATGAATGTAGGAGGTAATTGGAGTTTTTCCTCCTACTCCTACATTCATTAAATCATGGGAACAAAGGTAAAGCTACTTGATTAAGTCACACTTGGTAAAGCAGGCCTTGGTCTACCACAGGGCAGCTGAGAACTGCTCTGTAGCTGCAAAACTTTCTCAAAATGGGTCATGCTGCTCTTCAGGAATCTCGTTCTGCTTGGGAGCAGGTCCTCAGCTGCCCTTCTGTTCCTGGTGCAAAGATCTTTCTCTGGTAAAGGTGTCTGGGACTCCTCACCCCACAGAGATCCTACAGACAGACTTGCTGTCCTAGATGACTGCTCTGGGATTCTGCAAATTTCTGTAAGTTTTTCTCCTGCTCTACATCTCGAGATGTGAGTATTTTTAAGGAGAAAATACTTGTGGAGAAGATTTGTCCATTTTCAGCACTTGTAATACTTAAGGAGGCTCTGTACGTGGAGCCTGATGCTTGGAGCATTTGAACTCCCTGTTCTTGAAAGGGATGTTGGAAACAGTGTCTGACTCTCCTATGTCCCTGAAGACTTCACCCGTGCATGTCAACACTCAGATCTGGAGGCAGCTGTACTGAAGAAATGTTCCCAGATCAAAATGACTCATTAGCAGAGGCTGGGCTGAGGACATAGTATTTTGAGTCAAGCTCCACTTGTCCTGTCTCCAGCAGCCAGTCTGTTCCAGAGGCTGTATGGGCTAGACAACCTTTGCTCATTAACTAACACATGAACATCTCTTCCCAGCAGTAGCTTCCACATGCTGAATTACTCACTTGACATCTCGATATTAATGGAAAATGTCTTTTTAATACTGAAAGCTATTCCCTTCTTGCATTCATGTCCAAACTGTAGCCTTTTGGATAACCTTCTGGCTGGTTTCTCCAAAACAACCATCTCCTGCAAATGGTAAGCAGCTAATAGAAAAAGAATATTCATCTGAAGCACTTGGAAAGGGAGGTCATAAAGGTATTTCACACAAAAGTGCAAATTTTAATGGCAGATAAACAAACCAGAATTCTTCTTCAGAAATGCCTATGGCATTGCACTGGCTGTTCTTTCCAGGCATTAAAGGTTCTTCTATAGCAGCAGAGCAGGGGAGGTAGGTGTTGCAGAACGTTGCTTGTCAGGATGTTTTGCATGTTTTTATGTGGTTTTCCTGGGATGGTCTCTCCCACTACCTGTTCCTCTTTTCTGTTCCATTTTGAAAATTAAAATGACTTGCTGTGCCAACGCTTACTGCACAGTGCCATAAAAAAGGGCAGTTTTGCTAAAGGAAATATAAGCAAGTTATTTGCCTGTCTACATAAGATTCCTTCAAGCATGTCAAGTATTTTAGCTGTGGAAAGAGCACAGTAGTTTTAATATGGTCAGACTGTACACAGACAGCCTAGGGATTTCAGAAATAATTTCCTTAAATTTATTGCTGCTTCAAGTGTACATTTTGTCTACAATATTGTGTATCCTGGGCTTTCCTTTGCAGCCCACTCACCATCTGCAAAGTCGTTTTAAATGTGCTACTGTATCACGATACATTTCCTTAATAACCAATGTTTCATACTAAGTAGGAGAAGTGCCTTTGCTTTGCCCTGTAGAATCAGGATTGATTTTCACTGAGCCTCAACCCAAGACCCATCAGTCCCAGGTCGCTGCATCCTTTCTGCAGAGATG
>NW_008684088.1:29992-38098 GCF_000695815.1 Acanthisitta chloris | reverse complement strand
CCAGGACCAGGTTTGGGCTGTGATGTGATACCTAGAACATCTCACCTGGCTTTGCAGAGATAGTGATTGCAAGGGCAGACAATAGCTGATGGAGCACTCCTTGAACAGCAATTCATGGTCAAAGCCAGAACCAGTATAGTCCCATCATTAGGATTCCTGACTATTGCTCTACCATATGCCATTTTTTTTCCTTGATTTTAGTCAACATGTTAAATTCAAAGTGTGCCCCTAAGGTCTTGAAGAAAGCATTTGTCTCTGATTTTACTCACAAAATATTTTGTTTCTATCACAACAAAAAAGCTCAGGTCTTTGGCTGGTCCTGTGGTTTTCAATGTCTGGGGCTCTCTGTGTGGTTTTGTTATTCCACTATGCAATCTGGAATGCTAATGCAGATGGAGAGCCAGGCATGGGCCACGTAACCACCAGTTGGCTCCCAGTTTAACATTTCTAGCAATCACTGGTAGTGATGGTAAGGCACACTGGAGCCTTAGCCTCTCTGGGGCTGAAGATCTTCTAGAGCCAGCACTGATGATCCTGTCAAGAATTCCTCTAAAAATCAACTATGAATCTCAAGTTTCAATTATTCCTTTATCAGCTGTTAAACATCCACATAAATATGTCTGTTGCCATGTAATTAAAATTATTTTCATGGATACAACTGTGTCAGAACTTGGTGGACTTTCTGTTACTCCATTGAAAAGTGGAACAACATGGGGGTAGGCTAACAAATGGAAAAAAACATCTCTTAAGTTCTTTGTCTGCCACCAGTTCAGTGGCACCATGTACATAACTTGTGAGGGACAAATCGAGCTCTGTTGTGGACAGATGTAGGTCTCTGGGCACCAGTTTCTCTGACTCTCCTTGGAGGAAAACAACCCAAAGGTATGAAGCTCCCTCAAGTTTTTTGTGGGGTGTTTTTTGAGGCTACCTGCATCTTCTCTGGGCCCTTTCACATTTTAACAATGAGCTTTTAGCTTTAAGGGCTCTTCCTGAACTTGCCTTTCCATATTAGTGATTGCAGATTGAAAATTCCTCTATTCTTGTGTGATATGGTCAAAGACTTTTCTGTGTTCCCCTCTGCATACATGGTTTCTCCTATAAGCTCTTGGGCTTTTTTCCATTGTAGTTCCTCAAAATCAGGGTTAAAGAAAGAAGAACTCTTGACATCTGCTATTCCTTTCCTGTAATCTTCCACACAAACTGAGGAACTGCTCATTGGCAGGACCTGGTCTTGTCCCTAAACTTTCAAACAAGAATTTACAGGAGGATAAAGCAAGGGAGGAGAGAGACATAAATGAGGCTCCCTTAAAAATTAACTTAAAATGACTTAGTATTCAGCATTTTGTCTGTATATTTCTGTACTTTCATTCTCTGCCTTGTAGGAGGAATTAGAGCTGTTAAAATATCAAGGGGACTGAGATCCTCCATTCCTCTCTTCTAGTAAAATGATCCCACCTTTTATGTGACATTTGAATTGTCTGGCCTTTTCCTCTGATGTGAAAAACATGCTGACAGTAAAGAAATCTGCTTAGTTTCTGCAGGAATTATTGCTTTAGTTTGGTGCCACTGTAAATTCTGGCATGCTTTTTTACAGGGAAGATGTCTGGAGTTTAGTTTAGAGAAGAAAATTAACAATAAGCATGGAAGACTGATAAGAAAAGCTCTGCTTGCTTTTGAACCAAGCAATTATAAAAGCAGAAAAATTGTAAATAAAAGGACATTTCCCTAACTATCTAGATTCTAACTTTGTTGCAATAAATTTATTTCATTAGTTGGAATTTTGAAAAAGATGAAAATTACACTTGGGGGGGGAAAAAAAAGGCAGCTGTGACTCAACCACACTTTGAGGTGATATTACACTAATGTTTATATTTTAATATGTTTTCCTTCTACCTGCAGAGAAAATATGAGCTCTCATCTTTCATAGTGACGACAATTTAACTTCTTATACCAAGAAATGAGATGTAGAACAAAAGCACTGGGATGTGTTGAGAAGATGATTCAGGAAGGTGACAGTGAGCCATTACACATCTATTTTCCATAGCCTGAAAAAAATGTTTTGACCATCTCTGAGATTAACACTGAGCCTCTGGCTACAGCCTATGAAAACTGTGTGAGTTAAACACCTTCTAGGATTACACTTGGCCCATCATGGCATTAAGGGGAGTGGTAGAGTCACCATCCCTGGAAGTGTTCAAGAAACAAGTAGACGTGGCACTTCATGATATGGTTTAGTGGGTGTGAGGGTATTAGGTCTAAGGTTGGACTTGATGATCCTGAAGGTCTTTTCCAACCTTAACAATTCCATGATTCTGTGCCAAGCAATGTGGGAGTGTAATGCAATCAGTGAAGTGTTTCAAGCACGGGAGGCAGCCAACCAAGCCCATCTCTCCTGGCTCCTGCAGGAAAAACATCCACTAAGCAGATAACGCTTTTTTATTTCTTTCACTTTCTGAATGTGATCATGCTACATTGTCTAGAGGTATCACTGGTCATCCCCTGATAGCATCCCATTTTGCATTAGATCTGTGAGGGTCCTCTTGGAGATCTAGGGAGGGGAGGAATGTGGTTGGTAGGAGCCTTGACTTTGATGTGATGTGCTTGAGGTATAGGTGAGAATACATGGGCAGGAAAATGAGGTTATGGTATTTTCAGGGCACAAATTGTTTGCCCAGATGAATCCCTCAAAGTGGGCACTGGCTGTGGATCTTGCCAGAAAGTTCAGCTTCTGGCAGAAAACATTTATAGAAAGCCAGTTTGGGGATACAGAGTTGCTACTTGTCCTCAGGCTCGTCCTGTATATATCTGCCTTTATTTTAATTGGATAATTGTTGGCTCTGGAAATGTTTCCTTTGAGTAATTACAGCTTTTGTTTCTTCCTCTGTCTCAAACACTTGGTGTGAGGGAGACTTCATTGCTTCCTAAGGGCTTCTCTCTCATTACTGCATTTCTTCTCCCTGCCAGTGTCTTCAGCAGTCCCCTCTTAAACACATCAGGTGCTTCTAAATCCCCTTAAACTGGCTTGAGTAGTTTGAAGAAGCAGACAAGGGTGGGTTTGGATCTGAAAGACTTACTTCCCATGTCTGCTTGTTTTTCTGGGTGTTCTTGAACAGCTGTCTTGGCCTCACTTTGCTTAAACCCTTTAAACAGATAAGGCTGCTTATTTATTGCAAACATTTTGAAGATCTCCAGCTACAGAAGTTACTGGTTAATGACTTTCTGATGTCTGGATCTACAAAGCTGGTGGTGTAGCTCATTCTCTGCTCCCTTGGTGCTCATCAGATTTCAGGTAACAGCTGAGTGCTGTGTTATGGCTTTGAAGGTCATTTTCCAGTATGATTTCCAGACATCTTTTTCCTGACTTCATGCTCTTCTGTTGTTGGTTAAGCAAAGTTATCAGTGAGGGAGGGAGAAAGGCAACATCTAGCTGACAACTACTACATACAGCACTGCTGGAGATGCCAGGGGAGCAGCATTCCTCCTGGGGACACTCCCTGGAAAGTGGAGTCATCTGACCAAATGCCTTTACAAACTACTGTGGTCTTCGGAAACTGACTTTCTTTTCCATGGCAATGTGCCATTTCAAAATGGAGGGAACAGATTTTTATTGTGGAAGTTGATGTTCATAAGGAAATCATGATGTCAGGCAGGATCTTATTGTTCTTTATGACTACCTGAAAGAAAGTTGCAGCCATGTGGGAATTAGTCTCCTCTCCTAGGTAACAAGTGATGGGACAAGAGGAAATTACCTCAAGTTGTACCAGGGCAGGTTTAGATTGGATATTCTGAACATTTTTTTCACTGAAAGGGTTGTCAAGCATTGGAACAGGCTGCCCAGGGGGAGTGGTGGAGTCACCATCCCTGCAGGGAATTAAAAGATGTGTGGATGTGGCACTTAGGGATGTGGCTTAGTGGTGAACTTGGCAGTGCTGAGGGAACAGTTGGACTCGATGATCTTGAAGGTCTTTTCCAACCAAAACAATTCTAGGTTTCTGTGAAGGAACAAATGAATTAGTGTTCAAGCAGAAAGTTAGAAGGTGATACTTCATGTTCTGCAGCCTATGGTCACCCCCCTGTGCATGATGCCAAGTGTCTGGTCATTAAAGTATTGAGGTGACACAAGGGCAGAGCTCCTCACATAAACAGCAAAGACAAGACAAGAGACTCACTGGAGAAAGGAGTTAAATTTGGCTTTACATATAGATGACTCACACAGAAACATCATCCATTTATAGGTTGTCTCCTGGATAGCCACTGGCCCAATTTCCCCCAGAGCCAGTGGAAACACTTATGGTGATTTCAGTGGGAGTTCATCTTGGCCATAGGGAATATTTTTCCCTCTGTAGCCCTTTGGTTTCTGTTGAATTGTTTCTTCCAAGCCTATGGAGCATTAATGGGCAACAGTGCAATGAGGCAGACACATAATCCTTAAAGCATCATTGCTTCTGCCACTGATGAAACACAAATTTGTGCTGAAATCATGTCGGGGGCATTGGGGAAACAGGGTTTGAAACAGATGTTGGTGCAGTGCTGCCTGGAGATTGCTGTAGGGAGATGATGCTTAATCACCCAGCAAAGCAGCACCTGCACACATGTGCCACTGAGCAAAAGCTGTGGGTCTGGAGAGGGATCTGGATGGTGCCAGGGAGGAAAGGTAAAAGGGTGGAACAGGCAGCAAGTGACAGATCATAGAATTACACAATGGTTTGGTTTGGAATTTTGAGGTTGGAATTTTACCATTTAATTTTTAAACATTTCAGTTGCCAGCACAAAGTTTATTAATAACCAGGTGGGTCAGGCATGTAGGTGACTCCCATTTAGAACTCTCATTTGTATCATCACTGAAAATTGATCCACAGCAAAGTTATTTATATAGTAAAAAATAAATCAGTATCTGATTCATGGTGCATTCAGAGCATGTTTGAATTGTGGTGCCATCAGGTGTGGACATAAAAATACCAACAACTGACAGATGCTTTAACAACAGAAATAAAATTTGAAACTGCCAAACATCTCTTTGGTGATGATATGAGGCAGAGAGAGCTTTTCAAACCAAATTCTGTAAAACCTGATGATGTGCTTGGGAGCTGCAGCCTGGATGGAGGCACCAGGTGGTGCTGGCGATGTGGGTCTGGAAGGAAAACCTCTGTGCTTTTCTCCAGAAAAAGGTTTTAAAGTGTTATTCCTGATAGCACCACACATGCTGCAATAGAGCAGTGATTGCAGTGCCTTTCCAAGGAAACCATCTGGAAATCAGGCTTAATCGCAGACTTCCACCCATAAATGTTTGTGTGTGTTTACTCACCCCTGAACCTCTTCTGCAAATATTGCCATCAGTTACACCCAAGCCCAGTATTCCTGCTCTGAGGCTGCTCTTGCTAACCCAGGCTAAAGGGACAGAGGGGCAGTGGCTACTGTGGGTCCCCTGGCATTGCATTGACCTGGTGGGTGTTGTTTGTGAGGCTGATTGGGGTTTGCTGCAGGTGTGTGTTGGCACAAAGTGCAGCTCTGTATCCTCTCCTTGTTTTTTGCTGCTCTCCTGGGGATTTTGGGAGGCAATCTAACCTCTAAACCAATTGTTGCTGGAGCTTAATTATACCCAGATTCATGCTAGAGAGAAATAAAAATCTCCCACCAGTGCAGCCAGAGCTCAGGACTGTTTCCTCAAGAGGTTCCTGCTGCCCCTGGGCCCCATGCCAGCTGAGGATCCTGTTAGGAGAGGGAGGAGGAAATTGTTCAGCCTTAAATAGCCACTCTGATAATGTCCACTTGGTCCATGCAGCTTCTGATCTATCCATGGAGTGGTTCATTGAACGTGGCTCCTTGGCTTTGGGCATGGATGGGTGCTCCATCTCTCCCCCAAGGTGTGGATGGGGTGACCCCACAAGGAAGTGTTTTTAATGGGATATGGAGAATCCAGTTTCTCAAATGCTTTTATGCAAATGTACTGATTCAATTTTACTCTGGTTGGGAAATCCCAAAATTAGAATTCAATTAAATCCCTCCACAAATGTTTCTGTGAGGGATGAAATCATCTCTCCCTCCTTGTATTTAAACTACAAATACAAGTTTGTAGTCTAAATCGAGGGATGAAATCATCTCTCCCTCCTTGCATTTGAACTGCAAATACAAGTTTGTAGTCTAAATTGGGTAAAAAAGGAATGTGATTCCCAGTGAATGGTTAATGGGTCTTGGTCTGTCTGATGGTGTAGCACAAGCCAGTACATCTGTGCTTTCTGTCATTCACTGTCACAGCACAAGCCAGTACATCTGTGCTTTCTCTCGTTCACTGTCAGCATCAAACCACAAGGTTTGATTTGGAATGGAAGAGGAATGGCAGAAGTTGCTGACATGCTTAAGTCCCTGTGTTCTGGCAGTGGGTACGTGGTGGCTCCTCAGCAGCTTTGCTGAGCCATGAGGCCAAAAGCACCTTGTCACTCCTGCACCTCCTTCCTCACATGCACCAGTGGCAGCTGCTGCTGGAACAAGGAGGATGTATCCTTCCTTTGAAAAGGAGAAAATGGCTTTCCTCTCCTGGGACCTTGGTATTTGCCCAGAGAGGTGGTGGATTCACCATCCCTTGAGGTTTTCAAGCTGAGACTGGATGTGGCACCTAGTGCCATGGTCTAGTAATGATGGTAGGGTTGGACTCAGTGATCTGTGAAGTCTCTTCCAGCCAGATTGATTCTATGATTCTATTTGTATCTCACGATGTTCATCCAAGCCTGGGCTCAAATCAAGGGCTGCTGCTCTTCACAATCCCTGTGGGAATTTGACTTCAACAAACAGATTTCATGGTAGCTGTGATGACCTCGTGCTAAGGGGGCACAGCCGAGGTGGGGCTGCCCTCCTTCCCCCACCTCCCATGCCTGCAGGAGATGGAGTAGGTAGGGTTGGACTCGATGATCTTTGAGGTCTCTTCCAACCAGGTTGATTCTATGATTCTATAAGTGCTGCCTGCACAAACTTCCTACCCCTTCCCAGCACATCTTTCTCCAAAAGAGCTGAACCCAGGTGTTGCCTCGGGGAGAAGCAGGACAACCCATCCCGAGAGCTGCCTCTGGCCAGCAGTGCTCAGCACGGGCAGGAGCCTAACAGCAGGATGGATGGAGCCTGCCCAGCAGGATGGATGGAGCCTTCCCCAGCTCTGAGCAAGAGGTCCCTCTGGTGGGAATCTCTGCTCCGCAGCCAGCTCAGCTCAGCGCTGGGACACCAGTTGGCTTGTCCTTCTGATCCCACAGCAATTAGGGAAAAGCCTTGCTCCAGGGATGTTTCCTCACATCCCTCTCTGCCCTTCCTCACCAACCCCTTCCTTCCCGGGTCCTTGGGTTGCACACTGGCCAGTGGACTAAGTAAGGCACCTCACTTCTTCACTTTCAAAAACATCCCCAGGATTTGCCCAGTGTGCCATGAGGTGCTCTGCCAGGCTGCCCAAAGAGATCCCAGTGAGGGATCCAGGCTTTGCCCAAGGGTGGTGGGGGCTGGCAGCATGTCCCTTCCTTGCACTGCCCCAGGACCAGGGGATTGGGAATCTGCAGGGTGAAGTTAGCACAGTATAGCCCACACCTCTCCAACTGCAGTTTCCTTCCTGCAAAAATAACCCAGGAGGAAAACCAGGACACCTGGCTTGTTTGCAAGGAAGAAAGGAAGAAAAGCACCAGGGAGAAATTTGCTTTACACTTCGAAGAAGGAGTTGGTGATAGCATAGAAACGATCCCATGACAGAGGTCAGCAGGGAAGTTTTTCCTTGTGCTTGCTGGGGGAGGGAGAAATCACTTCTCCCCTGCTTTGGACATGCTGTAGGTTGAGCCTTGAGTGTCGTGGCTTGCCTCAGTTTGTTTATGATTTCTGTGATGTCCCCACCCTGCATCCAAGGGCTTGGCAGTCTTGGGGTGGGAATGCTGTGGGACAATGCAGGCACAGGGTACGCGAGGGCTCGCGCTGGGCCAAGGTCAGCTATTGTTCCAGGGAGTATAAATAGCTGCTCTGTAACAAGGCAAAACGGAGCCTGGAAATCAAAGCTTCGTTTCTCTGGAGTGAGGAAAGTGGAACAAATCACCAGGAGTGAAAGGAGTGTCTTCAGGAATGGCTCACCCACAGAGGGGG
>NW_008684088.1:8224-29962 GCF_000695815.1 Acanthisitta chloris | reverse complement strand
TTTCCTGTTTGTGCCAATTATTAGAGGGTTGTTTTTTTTTTTTTTTGCCTGCAACCACAACAGGTAAATGTGCTCTGAGGAGAGATGTAAAATAACAAGCATGTTTTCCCTTGTTATAAATAAATGTGACATTTGCATGTCACAAATACAAATGACAATGTTCCTTCAAAATCATGTTCAGGAAGAAAAATCAAGTTTCTACCTGAGAAACTTTCAGATGCAAGAATTGCATAGTGATTTTTAATTTTTTTTCAATAGCATGGTTAAACCCTAGCAAAATCCTCATCATATTCATCCCTTGGGTAAAGATTCTGGGTTTATTACTTTGGAGAAGGACTGGCTCTGCAGGGAAGCTGTCTTCTCCAGTGTAAGTTCAAGGACATTAAAAGTGAAAACAACTTTTGTTCAGCAGCTCCTGGTGCTCACTTGCAGCCTGTTTGGTGCAGCCTGTGCTTGCAATCTCATACCCACTGATCTTGGCTAAAAGGGTTAATCCCTCACTAAATCTTTGTGATACTGTCTGGCTCTGGACTTTCCACTCTGCTGCCCAACATGATGGGGTGGCTTAGGGACACTAGAAGAGCAGGATATCCTTTGTGATTAGTAGGATTCTCCTTCCAGAGAAAGACCTGAAATCCTCAAACCCTCATTTCTCCATCTGGGAATTTCACTTGATAATTGCCATCAACCTAAAACCCATCCATGCTTTGTAAATCATATATATGTTGAAGGAAAAACACCAGAGATGAATTTTCATTGAGGTAAAGGCCAGAATGTATGTGCAGATCCTGAACTGGTTGAGAAAAGGCAATTTCAGAGAAGCTGTGTAAAATCAATGTCTGTTGTGACAGTGTGAATCAGTTTCAGACATTCTCAGAGCCTTTTCCCACTTTCATTGTGCAGTTTTCTTTCTTCTCTTAAAGCATTTATTGTTTCTAGAAATTGACAGAAAACCTGGGCTTGCATCTCCACCCTTTTTGTGAACCAGAAGCTGTCACAGGTATTAAATTGCTTGAGCATATTTAACTGGATTGTGAAGCAATAAGAAGAGATGGTCTGTGCCATTTAGCATTGATGCTGCTGAGATCATGTGTGCGACCAAATGGAAAGCTGTGAACTTCAGCTTTTAAACTCTGATTGCAAGAGAAGTGCTCTGAATTGTGCTCTGGAGTGCTTTGATTGTATTAATTACAGCATTACTGCACCTTATAGCTGCAGTGCACATGTTAGTTTATATCTCGTCTTCCTCCGTCTTGTGAGCCCAGAAGAGATATAATTACAGCACATCTTTCCTTTTTAAGTTTCCTGCTGGGATATTTTCTGCTTGAAATCAATGCCTGCCAGTGTGCCTGTGAAATTTCCTGAGGAAGTAGTTTAAATGGTGCTGTAAAAACCAGGACTGATTTAGTAAGCAGGAGCAATCCAACATTGTTTCCAGAAACTCGTAGCACGGAGGGAAATAGAGGGCAGAGGGGCTGGGGAGCTCATGCCCATCAGCTGCTGGTTGCACTGCTCTGCAAATACCTTCATGGGAATGAAAATAAGTGGGGAAAAGGGGACGTGGATAGGGAGCAATGTAGATAGAGGACATCAAGAAGGATTGTCCTCTTCAGTGTCAAACAGGAAGGTCTAATGAAACAAGGGAAATAGCATTATTGCTTCAAACTGCTCTACTTAAAGAAGGTGTCCTCATCTCTCATAAGCACAATCTAGAGTCCTGTGATGGGAAATAGCAGAATCATTCCCTTTTTATCTCTTTCAACTGCCTCCTGGCTCATGTTAGGATGCACCCAGCCCAGTAGTGAGGTTCTGTTTGCAATCCAGATCTTTGCTGCCACACACTTGGCACCAGCAGCAAGTGGGGGAGTGAGCACTGGCCAGCTGGGAGAGGTCCCCAGTGATTATTTTTTTTCCCCTAGGGAGCATGAAATCAAGCAATAAAGATCTGTTTCTTACTCTCCTGTCATCTTTCCCTTCCTGTTATGTTCCCAGAAGCAGAGGATGTCCCTTTGGGGATGGTACTGCTAATTGCAGACTCACCAACAGCATCTCTGATGGGGTCAGGCTGCATCTAGGAGTGCTGCCAGGCTTGGGGAGGAGGGAATAGAGATTGCCCCACTTTAAATTCTCACACAGGTGCCAGGTGGCTGCCTTGGGGATGTTGGAGGGTGGACTGGAGGGTCCCTTCCACATGTAGCTGTGCTGGGCAGTTTCAAGCCATTCCTTTCCTAAGCACTTGAGGCTCTGTGCTGGGAGCATCTCGGGTGTGAGCACTAGCACTCTGCTGCAGTGCTGGCAAAGGAGCTGGTGCTTGGGGTGGGAGATGAGAGCAAAGAGCCAGCTTCTCAGTGCTTTTAAGGTTATGGATATGTTTTACATCCATTCACCATCAGATGGAGCAGTTTTGGAAGCAAAGACCAGAATTGTTCCACTTCTGCTCTGCCTGAGGCCAGGAGAAGTGTGTTCCAGCATCCTGCTATCAGCTTTGGTGAATCTTCAACTATTTGTTGCCTTTATCTGTGGGCAAAATAGTGTGTTCACAAATCACTGTTTGATAGCCCTGGTGCTCTCTCGGGAAGTATGAGATGCAGTTTTCAGTTTCTTCTTCCAGGAACTCAACCTGAAGCACTGACTGCTGCATGACTGTGGGTTTTATCTCATGAGGAGCTGGGTCTGCAGGAAGGAAACCAGGGGAGACAGAGCTGGGGTCATGGGAACTGCAACAATTTGGGGTGTGTGCAGAAATTGTGTAGTGATGTTTCAGGTGAAGTGTCAAAGAAGTTCCCCAGGTGAGCGAGCAGGGCAGTGAGGGTTTTCAGGGTCACAGCCTGGTCACAAAATGAGAGCAGACTGGGGGTTAAATGGACTGAGGGATGCCTCTGGCATGTTTGGGGACTCAGCCAGGTCTCCTGCTCCATCCCTCAAACACAGATCTGTCCTGTCTTTCCTGTGACATCACCCTGGTTTTGTTCCTGTGGACGTTGGTTCCATTGAGCCAGTCAATTGGCTCAAAGCAGCCAGGCTGCTTTGCTCCAAGAGCAATTATAAGCTGTTTAGGGCAGATATTTTAGCTGTGATCCAGGAACTCACTTAGTATTTACTTTGACATTGCAAAAGGAGTACATAAATAAGTGCCTCTATATTTAAGCATTGGTGCATCAAGGGAAGTTTGCTGGAATGGGGTATCTGAACTGTGGTAAAGTGCACGGCGAGGTGGGGATAAATGCTGGTTGAAGCAGTGGAAAGGAATAAAAATGCTGGATCTTTAAAGACAAACTGAAAAAAAACCCTTTGCCTCTGGAGGGCTCTGGGGAGAAGAGAATGAGTATTTTTCTTTCCCACTGTTTTACTCCAGTTCTAGCTGTATGACTCCACACTGTCTCCATTAGCATCTTGTGTGCTTCACAGAAATACACCTGCTGATTCTGAATAAGAGGAGTTAAATGAGGTACATTAAACACACATTTCCTTGTCATGAATTTCCAGGAGCTCAATAATGCTGTTTTGGCAGGTTAATCTGGCAGTCTTTGCAGTGATGTCTTCAAAGGGTCCTTAAACCCTTCAATGACCTCTTCTTTTTTTTCTAAGCAAAAGACTAAACCAAATATTTTTGTGGATAATAACCTGAGTAAAAAGACTGATAAGCCCTCCATTACATCGTGTGGTACCTCATCATCCTTATGATGCTGGAACAAACATCTTTATGATGTCTCAGTGTGGGACAGCATCTAATTGTTTGTAGCTTCCCCAGGCATTCACTGCCTTGAGCTGTGCCCCATCAGCTTAGGCATTTCAGATTTGATATCACTTCTTGGTGACAGACAGCTGTAGGTGTTAGGGGTGAACTCCTGCCCAGCCTTGGACACCCATCAGGAGTGAGGAGCTGTCTAAAGTGAGCTGGATTCCTCTCCCTCCTCCTTGCAAAGGTAGCTACAGCTGAGAGGCAGACAGAGAAACATGAAACAGCCCAGCCAACCCAAGGAGATGACAATCTCCCTCACATTGCCCAGCCCTGCCCCCCCATAAATCCCCTCCGTTGTTTTTGGCCAGTAAATGAAAGCCAAGCTGAGGCCTTGATCCAAAACTTGGTCCCAGGCTGTGTGGGAGAGTTTGTATACGAACCTACAAAGGACAGACTGTTTTGTTTGGGAAGTTTTTTTGGTGGATGGTTGATTCCCCTCCTTCCCCCTAATCAATTCAGTTTAGGTTTCACAAGCAATATTAAGCCAATAATGTCTGTGCCAACAAATTGTGATTCTAATCCTGCTTCCTGATATTTGCAGTCCTGATTGTTTGTCTGGGTGAGCAATTTGGGTCAGTTGGCTTCTTCCCTGCCTCCCAAATAATTCTCCCACTCTTGGGAAGCCCTCTGCCCAGGCCAGGCTGGGAATGGCTCTCCTGCCCCAGCAACTGGAGTCAGCAGTGCTCCAGTTCATCTGCAGAATTAAACATCATCCTGCAGGGATGCCCATCTCTGCCCTGTCTGCTGTGGAATAGGGGCTAAGGACATACTGACATGGATACTGGGATAAGAGTCTGGGTTTAGGATGAGGGGAAATAATGTGAAAGCCACTGCACACGACAACTGGTTAATTTTTGAGCAGCCTGTAGCTATTTTAGTTACAGTCTCTTTTAAGGAGATCAACACCGAGGGCAAATTCCTTCCCAGATAAATCATGCTCATTCCACATGCACAAGAAAGTGGGGAATTTTGTTTTTCAAGTGGCTGCTTTGCATGTTTCCCTGGCTGGCAGCTCATGTACCAGTGCCAGGGCTGGGTTAACTGTGAATGATGATTGTCATTCACAGTGAGGAGGGGAGTTTTAGCCTTGTGTGATGCTCATGGGATAACTCCCTAAGATAACACTCTGAAAAGGCACAGGAGTCATAAAAAATCCTTTTAGAGGAGGTGTCAGCCCTATGCTCTTAATAATCTTTTGGGCTTTGGCATAAATTGTTTTTTATTTAGAAAGGAAGGGAAAGAACAGCCTCATGGCATAAGCTGCTTTTACTTTCACCCTCACAGACTTGTTTCCATCCTAAACTTGGGGCAGCTGCAGTTGTTCTGTCCTGTGGATCCACTGCACTCCCTGCACACCCTTTGGATGCCCTGGGCAGGGCAGGCAGCCAACAGCAACACCAGTGCTGGGGCCACCTCCCTGTCACAGGACCCAGCTGTTTCCCATGTCACTTTTGGCCAGAGGTTTGCTGTTCACCTGACCCCATTCACATGGCACAGCATCCACAAGATCCTGTAGGCTGGGAATGATGCAGTGGTAAGGACTGTGGATGCAGCATGCCTGCACCTCCTTGCTGGGACTCTGAGCATCACCATTTTATGCTCAGTAATAACAGATGAGGAAAAGCTTTGGTCTCTGCCACCTTCTTAGTGCTTCAAGATTTCATTGCAAATATCCTGGTGTGGGGAAAGAATGGAGGACCTGAAATGTGGTGACCTGACCTTTAGTATTACTGTAGGCAGCTGTAGTTGAGTGCAGATGATTCTTTCTCTCCCATCTGTAAGCTGTGTGCACAGAAGACAGGGAATTCCCAACTGCACACTCACAGGAAGCTCCATGCCCTCTGCCAGGACCATTCAAGAAGACAATTTCTCTGGAGATATTCAGTCCACATGAACACAACCAATATTTGTCCATTTTATCTAATGGGATTTATCTGCTATTTTTTTCATGGTTGAGCCATAAGTGTCTTAACTCTAAATCAGCCACAAACAAGGCTTAAATCTTCCATGCCTGTGACTGTGAACACAGAATAACTATGAAAATTAAGATGGTTTAGTCATCAGAAACAGTGCTGGCAACTTCCATGCAGTCTGCACAGGTTTGTACTGCATGAGGCAGCCAACATTGCCCTTGGATGCTTTTAAAACTCTTTGCATGTTGTAATTGGTTTATAAAATTATGGTAAGCTCTGTGAAAGGGACTTCAGTAAATCATCTAGTTTGTTACACTGGCCCAAAGCTAACTTGACTCTCTAGCCAAAACAAGGGATTTGGCACCTATTAAAAGCTAGAGATGGTTCTCTTACATTTGCATAAACAGCTCTGGATTTGAGGGTTAAACTGAACTTGACTTTGGAAGAGTCAAAAACATATGGCTTGGGGGGGATTTTCCCCCCCTCAACATGTC
Organism: Acanthisitta chloris; assembly: GCF_000695815.1. NCBI lineage: Eukaryota > Metazoa > Chordata > Aves > Passeriformes > Acanthisittidae > Acanthisitta > Acanthisitta chloris. The sequence continues at coordinate 23,813 of NW_008684088.1, read as the reverse complement.
TTAGGGACCCTTGTGCTTTGTGTGAGTTTTTAATTTCCCATGAATGAACACCAGCTGAGAGGTTCTGCTCCTTGCTGTGGATAACAGCCTCTCTAAGAGGAAATGCTACAGAACTTTTCTTATGTTTTCAGTAGCTCTTGACCTTAAGCCAGGCCTCATTTCTGTAGCTGGCTCCCGTCTCCACAGGCAAACTCAACCAGACTGAGTGAACTTAGGGATGCTGGGCTCAGCTCTGCCTCTCAAGTCTCTATCATTTGGTTCATTGATGCTCACTGGAAATACTCTTGCCATGAGCTCTTCTCCACTCAAATGAAAGCAATCTGATTTCCTGATGTACGCTGTGCATGTTAAACTTCTCGAGCAGATCCTGCTTTGGGCAGCATCTGCTTTTCCCAGTTCCAGCCCTGCTGCAGCCCTGGTATTGTTTTACATGGATCTGAAGGCCATGTGTGTTTGTCCCTTCCACGGATAATGTCGTTTCTGTTAAGAACCATCACGTGCTTTTTGTTTTGATCCTTTTCCCATGTGCTTGGGATGTACTTGGGGTCATCTTTGCTGCAGGCTGCAGATCACGTACAGGGCAGTGAATATTTATGTGCTGGATTTACAAGAAAGGTGTTGACTGCAGCTGCAATGAGTAGTTATTACTCCATGTCACTGGATTTGATGATAAACTATTTTCCTTGCTAACTCTTTTTGCTGTGGATTTCCTTTGTCCACAGCAGTTGGATGTTCAGAGATAAATATAGGGCTCCTGTTTCACTTAGCAAGTCTGTAAATTGTATTTCCACATGTCCATAGACTGGTTATTTTGGTTTGGGTTGTGTTTTTTTGTTGTATTTTTGGTTGTTTGTTGGGTTTTTTTTCCCTTGAGTTTCAATGTCTGAAGGCTTCTCTTTGCTCATATTTCAAATGCCAGCATGGATTTGAGACCAAACATAAGACTTCCAATAATGCTCTTTTCCCATAGAAATTTGCTCAAAAATAAGGATTTGGTACATATTCTTTTTCACCATGCAGTGATGGGGAAGCACAGACTATACCTAATGAGAATATTGGAGTAGGCTGGCTATGGGGAGCCCCTCTGGGGGAAATTATGCTTCTCTCATCCCACCCACACACGTGATCTCCATCTCTGTCCATGAGGCTGCATGAAAATATCCCCAATGACATGTCACAGATGACCAGAGATTTAGCTGGTGTCAGCTGAGCTCTCACAAGAGAAGCCAGAAATGCTATGGTCTATCAGAAGTAGAGATGGCTTATTGCATGGCCATGTGGGAGCCAACCCCAGGGTGATACTTTCAATACATGTTTCTGAAAATCTCCTTGGACCCATTTATCACTATCAGTGCTTTTAAAACTCTTAAAAATCAAATTCTAGAAAACCAGGTCTCACTGTTGTCTGAACTTTTCTGTGCTTTTGAAAACCTTCCTGTGTATCTTGGAGCCAAATGCTTGGTCGGACTGTGAGTCTGTTCAGAATTTAGTTCAAAGGGGCTGGAAGGAATTCCTGGTATTGCAAAACAGACAGCAGTGGAGGCCAATTGCTGCCCCTTCACTGCTGCACGGGACTGGCCCAAGCCCAGGGATGGCAAACTGGTGACTCAAAGCATTGGGTTAGTCACTGCTTCATGGGGAATCCAGTAAGATGTCTTGGAGGATTGCAGTAGATAGGATGTTCTCCAAACATGGCAAGGAAAAAACAGCTAAAACAACTGAGAATTCAATGCATGCCTTAATTTAAACATGCCTTAATCTTCCTAGCAATGTATTTCCATGACAACTCCATCCATATTTTGAGAACAATCACTTCCAGCCATTAAACTATCAACTATGTACTCAGCGTAACAAAATAATTCATAAACCAATGGACTAAGTGCCAGGAAAAGATGTGATCAAGCAGTCTTACGATATTCTGGAGAAATACAGTACTGCTCCAATGAGCATTTGAGTTTATTTTCTGCTAAAAATAGATGGAGATGAACGTAAACTGAACATGGTGAACGCCTGAGATAACTCACAATAAATGCTGGGGGTGTTGAAATTGCAGCACTAAAGGAAAAACATTGTAAGATCTCACACTTTGATACTAAGATACAACTTGGGGGCTGCTGAGCTCTTGAAGGTTAAACAAGCATTATTCTAGCCTTTAGGAAAAGGTAGATCCTCGTACTCTACATTTCCATGATGTGTGGCCAAGTGAGAACTGACCTGAGGAGCTCTCCATCCCTTTGCTCCTTCAGGAGCACACTGCAGAGGTTTGATAGTCCCAGTTGCAGCACTATTGCAGTTTTTCTGCCTTACAGGAGCAGAATAATGCAGCAATGCCCACGACCCCTTATGGAAGGATCTACAAGTGGGAAGACAGTTCATCACTGGCTTCTCAAAACACACACTGAATGTCTGACAGGCTATGCCTAGAAATCTTGGGACAACCCAGTGAGGTCACACAGGTCTCTGTGACACTGTGTGTTGGGCTTTTTCATGATTAGCGAGGATGAATACAATGTGATTTCTGAGGAAAGGTTTCCTAAATATTTCCTTGGTAGTCTTTACCCCATCTTAATCTCCTAAATTTTTTCAGGGCACTCCTTGTTGGTTCCCTGGGAGTTTGGCTGTGCAGAGTGAGCTCGCTCTGTGCTCTGCACCCCCAAACAAAGGAGGCCTTGTGCAAACAGGGGGCACATGGGGCACCCCAAAGTCCCATCAGCTACAACCCCCTTTGGTTTCCTAAATATTTCCTTGGTAGTCTTTACCCCATCTTAATCTCCTAAATTTTTTCAGGGCACTCCTTGTTGGTTCCCTGGGAGTTTGGCTGTGCAGAGTGAGCTCGCTCTGTGCTCTGCACCCCCAAACAAAGGAGGCCTTGTGCAAACAGGGGGCACATGGGGCACCCCAAAGTCCCATCAGCTACAACCCCCTTTGGCCAGCCAAGCCTCCGTGGCTGTTTTTCATTCCTGCCTGTAATCCAGGGCAAGACTAACCACCAGATGTCTGACCTCCTCACCCTCCTGGCAACACTAAATGTCCTTTCCTGTAAAGTTCGACGGGGTTTTATTTTCCTTTCTTTTCCCAGTCTCCAACTGCTGGTTATTATCATTATGAAGCATAAATGGTCTCTTTCACACTCTGCGAGGCGAGTGCTCCTATGAATAAAGCCTAACTACCGTGAAAGGGTTTGCATGATGATACTGCACAGGATTCAGAGAGTGTCTTGTAACTAAATTAATAGGAGAAAGGAACATTATGAATGCATCTCCTTTCATAGGCCAGGGGATTTTCCCATATGCTTGGATCAAGAATGTATCCCGTATTTTACTTTTGCAAAGGCAAAAAAGAAAAAGGCCAAGTGAAGTACTTCCTTAGGATAAAGAAGCTATCAGAAGCACAGCTAGGCAGGAGATATCAAAAACTGAGTAGTGTGAAAGTATTAAGATCTTAGTTCAACTCCCAGTCCAAATGAGCAGTTGTTTTTCAGTCATAAAGTACAACTACCTACAAAGAAATCTGGCAAAAATCACCCATCAACAGAACCTGGCAAGGAAAAAAAGTGATATCTATTTGCCACGGAACAGATGGGTATTGTCCTTACTCTGTACTTTTAATTTATCACCCAGCACATCTATGCACTAAGGGCAAACTGAATGCAAATGTTACTTTTATTTGCATGAAGGGCTGAAAATAGCTGGATGCAGGTTACAGTTACGGGCAAGGAGATATCAAACCACCCCTAAGAGCATCCTGTTACAATTAATGGCCTGTGTTCATACCACTTCACGCTGCGATGCCCTCAAATATCACAAACTAAGCAGAGTCAAGCAGGATCGTTATGGGGAAAGGAGAGGTCTGAAATATCCTCCCGAGCTGCCAGCCTGGGTCACTCTGAGCTGGTGCTGTCCTGACTTCCAGCACAGCTGTGGGACAGGCTGCTGTATAGAAAAACCAGAAAATACACAACCTGAGACTGAAATTCAGCAGTCTTATATATATCTATCTACATATATCTATATCGCTATGTTTTTATTTTTAAGGAGGGAAGAGATTTTTGTCTATTCCCTTAATCATGGTTTGGTACACAGCTCCTGCATCCTGGTTTTTCCCTGGAAAAAACAGGCTGATTGCTATACCAACATTGTATGGAGTTCAATCCTGCTGGGAAAGAGCTGTGCTGCTCCTCTCTAGAGGGAGCTCCTCCTAGGCTTAAATACAGCCATCCCTTCCCCCTTCAACAGAGGGGTGAACTGTGACACTCACAGGTGAAGGGCAGGGAGTACACAGTGTGGTATGAGGTGCAATGATGTGCAACCATTTTCCCAAGAGGAATTGTGAATATAAGTACTGTTTTGGAAAATGCACCCTACTGAAATGTCAAGCACAGCATTGAATAGTCAGAAAGAGGTTCAATCCAGCCTCACTGATCTTTAACATCCCCAAAATTCAGATCCAGAAAGCCTCCAGCCTGAGCTGCTCTGCATTGCTGAGTGCAGGGATTTCCTCAGGGGTGCCAAAAGTCCCAGTTTCTGAGTGTGCTTTATCCTCTATTTCAAAACCATTTTGCAGAGGTATCAGGACATGTCTAATCCATGAAAAAATGTGAACATCATGGTCATTTAACAAGATTCCCCCCCTTTCCCCTTCCTTTTGTTAGAGCAGAATGAGGCTGGACAGCCTCTTGTTTACAGTCCCTTACAGTGGGTTCTTTTACTGCCAGTGCCACAAATGATGTCATTTGTTTAGTGGGAGACTGACTATTAGAAATGCCAAATGTAATTAGGATCTTTCCTTTCAATTGGGTTTCACAAACACTGATGGTGAGAAATGGCTCCTACCTTTTGAACTTTCAGACTAGTGGTGGGATCCTTGCCCTGAGAGGGCTCTTGGCAAAGGTTTCAACCTCGGGTGAGAAAAGATTTCACACGGTATTTGCAATTCTCCTCTGAGCTTGGAAAGTTCAGAGGCTTTCAGCTGGGAGGGTGGTGACATCACTGAAAATAACTCCTCTCCTGGGTGAAAAAAAAGCCCTTATTAACCCCTGGAGATTGCAGAGCAGAGGCTCTGCCTGCTTCAGGTCCTCCAAGTCTGGGAGAAATGGTGCTGAGCCTGGGCAGATGCTGCCAGCTGGTTTGGAGCCAGCATACTGGGATCCTACTCCACCCATGACACTTAGAGAGAAACAAAGGGTGTAAAGGGTGTGTAAGGGACAGGAAGAGGCGTGATGCTTGTGACTGTACTCCAGCTATTCTCCACTGTCAGAAGCCCCCTGAGGGAGGAGGTGGAAGTAGGCCAGGGGAGGAAGGCCAGTAGCAGATGGCATTAATTTAGTGCAGTCCAAGGCTGCTGTGTAATATACTGAAGCTTGGCCCTGGTTTAGAATCAGCCTTAAAACCTGCAGCTCTGTCCTTGCAGGCTGCCCTTTTACTCGTTATGGGGAGAGGAAACCTGGGCATCTGAGCCAGTCCTCAAACTCACCCAGCGAAGCTCCAGCTGACTTGAGTCAAGATGATGTTAGCATGCAGTGAAGCTCTGGAGGCCCATCCAGTGCTTGCTGACGTCAATGGAAACCTTTCAGTGGACTTCAGTAGACTCTGGATCAGGCCCCTGGTTTGCAATTGTGAGCAGGCATGGTTTGTCTCCTTCCTTCTTCTGACCAGAGGTGGCAAAAACGTGTATGAGGCATCTGCTGTTTGACAGCTCTGCCTGTTCACCTTTCTTACCCTGATGAAGGGAGTGAGTAACCAGAGTAACATGATGCAGACACTTCTAGACTTATGGCATCAGCTTTATTGTGATTTAGTTTCAGCACACTCAGCATGAAGAATGCCACTCGCTATGGCAGCTGGCACTGCTGAGCAAAGTGGTGTCCAGCCTTGCCCTCTCCTCTCCCTTTCTTCAGCTTCTTCTGCTTCTCAACCTGATGTTGAATTATTAGCTGTAAAATTCACAGCCAAGAAAGCCCAAAGGATCTATTTCATCTATCAGGTCCTATCTGCACTTCTGAGATAATAAAATCAGGTCACCCACCAGCCTGTGACTGGGCAGCTTTGTATGAATGTGAAGAAGTTTAACCCCAAAACCTTCTTGCTGCCTGTGATCCTCTGGCACCAGCTCCATGTTCTTCTCAGACTGTCCCATCCTCCAGAGTCCTCCCACCACCTCTTTCAGGAGTTTTTGTGCAGGTTGTTTGAGGATATGGGTACTTGAGTAAAAATATGGTGATGAAGCACCTGTGTTTGACTATACACTATCTTTTGCTGCTGGTTTAAATGTTCTGTGCATTCTCGTGTGATTACTTTTTCTGCGTTCCTCCTCTTTCATTGAGTTTGCAAATGCAAATCAGTGCTGGGATGCTATTAATTCTCTTCCAACTGATAAAATGTCTGTGAGGCAAGAGGGAGCCCAAAGTCTGGTCTGTGTCCTTTGAGCACATCCTGCATGCAGCCAGCAATTTTATCCTGTGGTTCACATTTATATCCATAACAAATGGATCAGAAAAGAAATGTTGATTTTATTTTTTTTTTAAAAATAAGTGGAAAATAGATCTTTCTCAGAGCTCTCAGAAAAAGGAAAAGCATTTGTTATCAACATTGTGGATCTGATGAAAAAACAAGCTACTGTTACCTTTGTGCTGCTAAATGTACTGAATCACTCATGAAAATCTCAGCCACTATGTGGAATACTTTAAAAGGGCAGCCTAGATACATGATGAAGAGCTTCCCAAAATTTTCTCATGTTTTGTGTAAATCTGCCATTATATTTTAGGGACCTCATTATTGCTTCCTTCAGGTTTTGAGGCTAAAGCTTCCTGTCAGCTCTCCCCACCACAGAAAACAATTCAGAGGTATCAGGACTTGTCTAATCCTTGAAAAAAATATGAACACTTCAGTTTGAGGACAAATCAAAAATGTTTTACTGCCTTTCTGAATCTTTTTGGTATTATTTTGGTGCTAGTCCTTTGGTTTGCACATCCATGCCACTGAATCCAGAGTCATCTATTTTAATCAGTCCTGAATCTAATTCTGTTGAGTCAATAGGATAATACTGTGTTACCATTCTTTGGATATATTCCTAGCCAAGGGTGAAAAAAAAATTCCCCAGTCAAGTCATAAGGGGAATATTGTTAATTAACTTTGTTTTTAGGACTTGGAATCAGCACAGAACTACAGGGATTTAGGAAGAGGATTCTCAGTTTTATGCTACTGTGCAGGATGCATAAGTCCAGTTCACTGCCATCTTTTCTGAAGTATACCGGATTGATTTAAACACTATTTTTTCCCCTCTGTTTTTTACTTTAGGCACAGAAGATGAGATGTGAAGCTTGTCATTGCATGTGAGTAACTTGCTATCTACTGTACAGGCCACACTGCAGCCAAAGCAGCACATCAGCTGGGAAGCAGAGCTTTGGTTTCAGTGTGGGGATGGGCATGAGACCACCAATTTCTGGAGGTCCATCATGAGGTGCCTGTGACTTTGAGTGAGGCACAAGCCAGCACACTGCTACAGTCTCTGTACTTCATGGCCCTGCTTTTTACAGCTGCTGGCTACTAGAATCCTGATACTGTGGATGCTGAGTGAAATGAAGGACCTCACACAGAGTGCTTGAACCTGGCCAGGTCTGGATTTGCTAAGCAGACCCCTGGATGGGCATCATGCTCTTGATGCTCCTGATACCACGACCAGAAGTAGCATCAAAGTGAGTGGTTTCAACAGGACAGCTGGCCCTGCTTTTTACAGCTGCTGGCTACTAGAATCCTGATACTGTGGATGCTGAGTGAAATGAAGGACCTCACACAGAGTGCTTGAACCTGGCCAGGTCTGGATTTGCTAAGCAGACCCCTGGATGGGCATCATGCTCTTGATGCTCCTGATACCACGACCAGAAGTAGCATCAAAGTGAGTGGTTTCAACAGGACAGCCCCTCCTAGGAACTGATGGGGCTGTGTGCACAGTGAACTCCTTTCCTTTGCAAGAGGTTAGATCAAGATGCCACAGTGGGGCCACTCTTTGTTCCAGGCAGAAAGCTGGTGTAGGACCCACTTCCTGGAGACAGGGAGGAAGGAAACCCTAAGGAAGGAAGATTAACAACACTCTGAGTCATGACCTATGTCTCAGCTTGCCTCTGGGCAGCATATGTTGTGTTCACCATGACTGGGGTTTAGGGTAAAGTGACAGCTCAAGTATTGTGAAGAAGTTGCTCTTAGGTTTTCAACTGAGCATTCTAGAATTTTGTTTCAAGACTGTTTTTAAAGGTTGACATCTGGGGTAATATAGAATGTTGTGGCTTATTTAAGAAATGTCAATGATGGGCACAGGTTAGTGCATGAAGCAAGGTAATCATGGCTGTACTGCTGCTAATGTGTCATCCCAGTTTGATGTACCATCATAGCTGGTGGCTTTGGCCAACCTCTGAGAGATTCCAAAAGCATATCCAAAAGGGAGCTGGGGTAAGCCAGAAGAACACTATTAGACTAAGAAGACTTTGAAAACTTTTTCTGACTTGACTTCCATCTTGTGAGTACACAAAATCCTTCCATCGTTGGCATACTTAAAGAGCTGAGGAAGAGTCAGGAATACTCAGTAACTTCTGGCTTGAACTGCACTCTGAGGAAGTTTGAGAGGAGGAAAATGCCCTTTCCCCTGACTGATGCTCCATCCTTGACCTGTGTCACAGTCCTTTCCAGGCTGGGCGACCTGCTAAGGTGAAATGACCTTCACATATTTGATACTGAAAAAGGAGGTTTGGGTGTTTCACTCATCAGAGATGACCATTAATATAAAAGGCTTGGTGCACTTAGCTGAATGTGGTAATGAGATAAGTTCTAGTAACAAAGTAAAAATGGGAAATATGGCATTGTCCTGTGTTAGAAACCTAGGATTTCTTGACAGGAATTTGAGGATTATCAGTAAAAGAGTGCCAATGGGGTTTTGACACTGGTTTGCCCTTTGCTCTTCCCCTGTAAATTCTGACACAGCCTTCAAAGAAACCACAGAAGAGACAAAGTTGTCAGTTTTAGATGAAATCAATACCCAGGTGAAAGCAAAGCAAGTTTCTGAAAACAAGGGCAGCAAAACATTGAACAAAGGTAAAAACTCTTTGCTAACATTTGGCTCTCCAGCCTCAGATCTCTGCAAAAACTTGGATAACTTAATACAGAGATGTTCTTGTTTGTTGCTTCTCTCCAATCTTTCATGGTCATTTGAAAGTTAAAATAGATCCTCCTCCTCCAGACAGTCTAGTACAGTGAAAGCAGCTTGTTACAAAACGTAGTCAAGAATGTTTAAATAAAAATATGTAGAATAAAGAAGGAACTATTCATGATGCATCACTCCTCTGACAGGCTGTGAAGTTATTTCACCCTTCAACACAAGTGCTAAAACATAATGGAATCCCTACTGAGTGTTTTCATGCCTACCAGAACATTAAAAAAGAGCATAACAAAATGCCCAGTGTGCCCCTAACTATTAGCTTGGATGAGTAAGGAGGCCAAGAGAAAACAGTGGCACTGTGGGAAATATTTGTGGCAAGGGAAGGAAACAATAACTGAAAGTGATAAAAATGGATGATTCCTGCACAACCATGCACTGGCCAGGGCAGAGCTTTGTGCCCCTGGCAAGGGAGGACAATCTGCAAGCACAGCATCCATACAGACTGTGGGGTTTTCCCTTCTGCTACCATCAAGAATTTAAAAAGCCAGATTCAGATTTTAAAAAGACCTCCAGTTGGGAAAGGAGGTCGTTATTTTGGTGACAAAAAGGGCCATTCAGCTTCTGAGCAAAACTATGTGCGAGATAGTCGGAATGCACCATTTTGATCTATTCTTTTTTGGCTTCCAATTTAACAGAGAACATGGAATGGGCACAGATGCAGCATAGCAGTGTGCACAAGTGGGGCACTAAATGGTGCATTAACATAGAGCTGAATTCTGCTCTTGTTAATCAGACCCTATTCAGAAAGAAAGCAGCGAGGTTTTTGCCTGCATAAAAAAACACCCCATATGACTTGGCCTTTAATATACAATAATTCATTTAAATTTTACTGAATTCACTGAACTTTATGAACTCAGAGTGGTTTCTCAGGTATACAATAATGGTGAAAGGGCTGTAAATGATTATTTGCTCCAAAGAAGCTATTAACTCTTACTTCTTTTTTTTTTCCCTCTGATTCACAGCAGAGATTGTGAGTTCTTTTGAAGCCTTGAGTGTTATTTGATGTCTAAATGCAAAGAACCTATGAGGAATTGTCCTGAATTATTATCATTTACAACAAGGAAGTGAACTTTTATGGAGGTTCCAAAGCCCTTCTGTACTCAGAAGCTGGGATGATTTAACTTTGTTCTTCCTTTGCATTGGTGTAGCTTCAAAATCACCCAATGGGAAGCGATGGTTATAGTGTTGTAAAACTAGTGGAAATAACAGGATTATTTTTGACTAACCACAGAGTTTTCTACGTCAGGAATTTGAACAGCCTGAAATCATTCTGCCTTGGATATTTTTTACCTTTTAAAGAAAGGACTAAATAGTATCTTTAGGGCTTATACAAGGCATTATGCTCTTCTCAGTGCAAAGCCTGCGAAAGTAAGTGGAAAGGACAAAAGGCAAGCAGGGGAGCAATCAGCCTCTCACAGATCTCTCAAACCAAACCCAGTATTTCTCCAGGTTGGAAAAAGCTGTTTGTCAGTCAGATGTAGGGTAGGACCTGGGAGAGCCATCCTACTCAGCATTATGTTGTCCATACATTTTGGAGCCACCAGCAGCACCAATATGGTGTAATTTGAGGGAGAACTCCTACGTACTCATTGCAAACATCTCACTTCATTATCACTTATCTTCATTTCTTGCAGCAATACAGGCCTGGAGGAGGGAAAGTCCACTCTCCTCCCACCTCTCAGGGCTGGACTAGCTCCCTGGGGTACATGATGCATATCATCAAGGTGTGTGTGGAAATTGGGTTGTTGGTTGTACCACAGTCACCTTCCAGTTCTTGCAGAGCTAAGTTGCTGGTGGCAGCTCCTCAGCTCTCCAAACTGGTCATGAATCACTCAGAACGCTTCAAAACTCTTGGTTTTGAAGGTACCAAGCTTCCTGTCTGAAATTCTCCCAATATCCATTCAGTATTGTTGTCCTTCAGCTAGGAATATTTTTTTTCCTGTATATGAAAATAATTGCCTTAATGTTCACAGCATAAAAATGCAAGTATGTTACAGGCATTCAAGGTGCTTTTTCATACTAAGCCTTTGTTAATATCATTACTCATAGAAGTAATTACACGCAAAGCAGAAATTCCAATTTTGCTGGTCTGTTTCCATAAACACTAACAGTGTCAGAAAACACTGGAAGTCTTTTATTTCACATTAATTGAAGTAACTATGACAACATAACACAATTTATTTCCTTTAATATTGAATGGTGGTAAAATTGGCATTGTTTTAGGTCAGTTCACAATTCTCCTCAGAAATGACCTTGCCAGTGGTGTAAGTTGGTCTAATGCTCCAATTTTTCAGTCATTCTTTTGCTTCTTTTGAAAATGGTCATTTCTCTGGTGAACGGATCAAATGTTAATGATATTTGAAAGGTTTGGTTTTTTTTTTCGAGCCACGTAAGACTTAATAAAACTATAATTTTGTATTTTATTGCTTCAGTGGGGAAAAGCTATTAATTAGGAATACCATGGTAAAGAAAACTTCTTGGCTCTGCCTACCAACTGGTTTATTCTGCTTATAAACAATTGGTCCCACTTAATGACTAGACCATACTGCATTTACTAGCTCCCATCAAGCATTCCCAGACCTCATAGTTTTATGTCTGTGAAACACTTGCATGTTATGATCTCACCTTATGATACAGAATCTCTCTATTCAAGTTTATACATGACGTGGAAAGTCTCTGAGATGTACTCTGAGGTGTAAAATTAGTGTAATTCCCTTGGAATGAAAGGGACATGCCAATTTATCCCAAGTGGAGCTATGGCCCACAATGTCTCAAAGACATTTGCTTTTGTCTAGCAAACAAGCAAACAAACGTTCTTCATTTCAATGGAAAACAACACTTAGGTCTCTCCTTGCTCAAGTACAGAAGGAGATCAAAGGTGGCACAAACTCTTCTTGCAAGGCAGTGTTTCACTTCCAGACAATTCAGATGATAGTATCAGGGAAATGAAAATCTATTCCATGCCTAGGTGCTTCCCCTCATGGACTGGAAAACTACTCAGTTTATCATTTTCTGTCTTTAGGCAAAAAGGTAACTCTTATTTGCATGTTTGTCAGTTTGTGCTTGAGAGTACAAGATTTACTTAAAAACAAGCTCAGCCAGCTAAATGAAATGCCAATGGTCTTATTATCCTGGCAGAGCAAAGCACTTAAGCTCATGATTAAAATGAAGTTAATTGAATTTAAGTGTGTGCTTAAAGTAAAGCACAGCCATAAATACTTCACTGAATAGACAGAAGATTATTCTCATGCTTAAATGTAAGCACTAATCAGTATTTTCCTAAACCTGAGGTTTACAGCCTTCTATCAGCAGTTCCAACTATCCCACTAATAAAACCTGGCACAGAAATCAGAATTTTTCCAAGAAAATTTGTTTGAAAGGATGAAGATCAAGGTGCTGCTTATGTAATAAATTAGCAGGATAGGTTTGAAACAAGAACACAAGTATTAAAAGCTGGGTGTGATGAGTTATGTGTAAGAAAGGCAGGAAAGAGCTTATTTCAAATTGAATTGTGTGGCTTTCTCAGAAACACCTCCTTGGCAATCTAGGATGGAAACACCTCCTTGTTCTATGAAACCCCCAAATGTCAGTATTTAAGGGGTAGTGGAAACTGCAAAGCAACTACAATTGCTCTGTGTTTTCACATGCAAGATCCTCTGCATCAGATTAGTCTTTGGGATTCAAAATTGGGGATTAAATTAAAAATTTCAGTTCTGAAGTTGCCACTGATATATCTGAGTGACTTTGATCATGTGGCATTTTCCAGCTGAACTCAATTTTCTTTGTGTTTCGCATAGGAATGATGCACTTTTCTCTTAGAAAGTGTAATAATCAAATATTTATCAAGTATTTTCCTGTCCTTTTGAACTGGAACAAAGAATCTTTGGCCTAAATCTGTTCCACTGGCATATATAAATTTCTTAAAATACCTTAGGAAATATGTTACATTTTACTGCTAGTTTAGAGAAGGAAGGCAATGGACAAAAGGAAAAGTTCAGCTGCATTCCCATGTCATCACTGTCAAAATGTGAGTTTTGGAAATTACTTTTCCACTAGGCGTTCCTCATTGGCATTACTGTTTCAATAGGAATATTTTTCTACCAAACACCACTTTTCAAATGTTTCTATTTTCCCTTCACAGAAAATGTAAAAAAGCCTTTTTTTTCCCCCTGTTTGGCATAAAGGGAAGTTTCCCATTATTACACAGCTCAAGTATCACTGGAAGAGACCAGATGCATGTTTCAAAACATAATATTCATTGTTTTAGATATAGAAATGTGGATGAAAAGGTGCCATAGGGTTAGTTCACTTGGTATCTGCATTGGGCTATGAGTTCTGCCTAGTTTTGTGCTCTACCACACTTAAGCTTCACTACTTTGAAGTTTCTATTTAAATTACCTTTAATGTGGAGTTCTTAATAATAGTTTCTTAATGTAGATTAGAATAATTGATGCATTTTTGAGTTTGAGAATGTAAACTCATTACTGACATTTTAGAAGCTTTGCTGCTGAGCATATTGAGAGAGACAGTGGTGCATAAACAAAAAAAAATGATTTCATCATTTTTGACCAGAAGAGTTTTATTCCTATTAACAGAACTGTTCATATGTGTAATTTATACATATGTAACGATATTTGTAGAACAGTGAAGAACTGGGATATCACACCATTTGGAAAAAAATGCAGACCAGAATTTGTGATATTACAGGCAATAAAATATGACTGCAGTGAGAGATGAGGCCCAGGATGAAAAGCAGTTCTCTAACAACATGTGCAGAACATGAGTATGACCCTACCAGGTGGGATCCAAGGCCTGTCTAGCTCAGTGTCCTTTCCAACTGGCCAGAGGAAGAATGCAAGTACTGGGCAAGCAGTAATGGCATAGAATCCTCACCCAACAATTTGCAACCAGGGGACTTCCAGAGCCAGAGGTCAGTGTCTTTATATTTAATGACCTTTAATGGGTTTTCCATTGGTGAATTTGTTCTGTCACTAGTTTTGGTTATGAATTCTTGTAAATTTTAAATAGCCACAATGTTTGGTGGCAGAAATTTGAACCCCTTATTACACTTTGGGTGAAGAACTACCTTTTCTTCTCAAAAGCCTCCAGCTAAGCTTTTATCTCCTCCAGAACTGGAAGACAAAGTCTTGTTTCACCTTCCCTTTTCAACTTGAGCTTTACACAGATGTCTGTGCCATCCCTTCTCAGCTGTTTCTTTTCCAGCTGGATGAATCCATTTAGACATGCTCTGTATAGGACTCATCTAATGCTTCAGATCACACTTTTTGGCCTTTTCTGTACCTTTACCAGATGTAGCATTTCTTTCTTGAGATGGAGCACTGCCCCTCTGCATGGAACCTGGGGTGCAGGTGCACCAGGAATTCCCAGCATCAGAGCAATCTCTGCTTTGTTTGCTATTCCTTTTGTAGCAATTCCTGACATTCAGTGCACCCCTAGGTGACCAAAAATTCATTCAACACCTGCAGTGAACTAATACAAAATATTCCTGAGTGACAATATGTTAGAGCATGTCATCTTGGATGTGACTTCACTCCCATGTTTCCCACTCAGTACAGGGAACTTCTCCTTCAGTTCTTCACACTGAGTCCTCACCTTCACTTTCCTAGATGAATTTGTTGTCCACAGACCACCTTACTGCCTTTTCCAGCTAGAGTTTGAGAGGGTTGAGCTGGTCATTTAGACACAGCTCTAGTCATCTTCATTAAGAGGAAGGTCTAACGATTAGACATAATCATAATCATCTCATTATTTTAGTAAGAAATGTTTTGATTCTGTAAGCATCTAATCACATAAATTTTATTTTCTGTTTTAAGTGGTTCTTCTAGGGGATGCAGCTGTCAGACTGTTCCTATGAACTGGACTTTGAAACCTCTATGAGCTCTGTTGCCAAGAAGACTAATCAGCTTTTATTGTGTTTAGCTCAGTCGGTACACAGAGAATGACAGATTTGTATTCTCATTTACAAATGTTACTCTCTCTATTTTTGCCACCTTTGTTTACACACACAGAGTAGTAAAATGCAAATATAGGAGGCCTGGACTGAAGATCATTCATACTTTGTAGTTTTTACATGAAAAGCACCATTACCCTAATTAAACTGCCCCATTTTCAGGTGTGTGCGTGCAGGTGAGCATAGACATACCATATGAATACCTGAAATGTGTGTGTATATACACTTCTAGCTGTATATATACCTATTTGTACATATTATACATGCATCTACATATTTATATCCACTAAATTCATGAAAGGGACCTACAGGGGAGCTGGAGAGGGGCTTTTTATTAGGAACTGCAATAATGGGACATGGGGTAATGGGTTTAAATTGAAGAAGGGGAAGTTTAGGTTAGATATTAGAAAA
>NW_008684088.1:0-8126 GCF_000695815.1 Acanthisitta chloris | reverse complement strand
CCTGATCTAGTGGGGAGATGTCCCTGCCCAGGGCAAAGGGGGTTGGGGCTGGATGATCTGTAAGGTCCATTCCAGCCCCTAAAATTCCATGATTCCTTTTGTGCAGAGAGACTTCATGCAATGAATCAATACACTGTGGTTGTAGTCGTTCCTATTTCACAAACTAGATAAATTAATCACCAAAAGGGCTCAGCCTGCTCTGCCAGAACCAGCAGCAAAATCTAGGGATTGTAGGAAAGGCACAGCACAAAAGATGGCTGCGTCGCATCGGACCCAAGAGCGTTACTACAGGATGAAAGAAGGGAGCAAAAATAGACTTGACACACGAGTTTTGCAGAAAGTTTCTAAAGTGGGAATGTGAATTCTCTACAGGCAGCTCTGGGGTGTCACCGCCCCATTCTCCACTCCCGGGACCCTCCGCAGGGCTCCTCCCCAGCCAGTGCTGCCAGCATGAGAGGGAGAAATAGGAACCACTTGGAAGGGAGCTAGTGAAAAAATAAAGGGTGAGAAAATGGAGCTGCAGTAATTGCTGGAAGGTAAAGCCGTGTTCATTCCTTACTGCTTTCTGTTGGGTTTGTTTTTACGAGAGCCACTTCATTTGTTACGCTTTGAAGTCTGTTTTGCAGCAGGGGGAAGGAGATTCGTGGAGATGGCGTCACTTTGTAAAAGTTTCCAGATTTTACTGAGCTTCTTGTTTGTTTTCTTTTTTCTTTTCTTTTTTTTTTTTTTTTTGGTTAAGAGGGGGGTTGTAGTACTCGTAATGCAAGTGGGCGATGTGGCCGAGATCTAAATATACCTCTGTGAAAACAGAACCCCTGAGATAGCGACACCGATAGCTGAGGCTATTGTTAACTTTTGGGATTCCAATTAAATCCTCCAATGTTAAATATTTATTTAATTACTGGAGAGAAAGCAGGAATTCTCTCTGACTACACTAATGGAGTCGGAATAGTGCAGTGAGGGAGAGTTTTTCCTCCAACCCACTCCCCCACACCTCCCCCCAGTTCCAAACCTAATAGCTGTAGACAAGCACAGGCTAGAATATGAACATGAAAGGAAAAAAAAAATGTTTCAGCTTTGTTTTAGGAGTTATATTTCAGTCGGGTAAGCAAACTATATTGCATGTGTTTTTCCGTATCTTCAGCTCAATCCAAACATAACATTCCAAAGGATAAAATCTGTTACAAAATAAAACTGACTTTGTGACAGCTGAACTTCTATGTGGAGTCTAAAAATTATCTAAAAGCGCCTCGAGAATCCTAAATGTCATTCCCAAGATGTGGTGAATTGTAATTAGGGTTGTGAACTATTTTAGTGGCAGTGCCTTACATGGGGCCCAGCTAAGCAGCTGGAGCATTTATGAACTTATTTTTTGCCCTCTGCTGTGTGGCATATGAAGCTGTTTAGACAATAACAATAATCCTAATTTATTTCAGATTTGAAAAAAATGTAACCAGAATTTAAAACGTATTGTTTGCCTTTTGATTTTCCTTCCTGTATTTCCTTTGAAAACATGTCATAGGGCAGTGCTCAGAGAGTGCAAGAAAACTCATCAACAGAAAAATAGCGAATGAGAAATAACATTATTATTATTACTGCATTACTATTTTGTGCTTTTCTCATATTACCAACTTTTCCCAAAACTTTTGATTTTTGTTTTAGAAAATGATCCAGTTCTCTCTTCTCCTAACAAAAAGCAAAGAAAGGAAAAAAAAATCCTGTGGAAATTTTGGTAAGAGAAAACAAATAGGTTGCAACAGCTGTCCAAAACCTGCACTACACTATGCCCAAAAGCACTTTCATTTTACAATAGGCATTATTATGCTTGTATATGCAGATCTTGATATGGGAGAGGAAATTATTAAACCCAACTATTTGGTCATGAGGGTGGAAAAAAAATATTTGTGTCCCTAAGTGTGCCACGAAATTTAAATACAAGTTGTAAAGGCCCAGCGTCCTGTAACGTGGTGACTCCATCAGAAATACACCCAGGAGGAGAAAGTCAGGTCCTGTCAGTTCCTAGATGAGAAAGCGAGTGCTCTGCACTGCCATCTCTAATTGTTTTGTGTTGGGAAATCCTGAGGTGATAAAGCAGCTGTTAGAAAGTTGGGCTGTGAGTAATTAAGTGTAGGTCTAGCTATTAAAACCTGGTTTGTTACTCACAGGTTACACTCATCTGCTGCGTCTTCTCTCAAGACACAGATAAACTCAGTGTTCTTTTCACTGGTCTGAGCCAAAAGTATCTGCATACTGAATGGAGATGTCAGCTATGGGGATGGTTCAGACATGACTACACAGTGGGAAGCACTACCTTTATCATAACAGGTACAATTATTGAGGTTGAACACTTCTATTTCAAACTGTTCATTCTGCCTTTTCTTTCTTTCCAGAGGAAATGCTGGAGGATGCATACCTTTCTTCATTTAAAGTTTAAAATACTGATTTTACTCATAAGCAAAAGCTTCCCTTTTAAAAAAAATTAATTTCTGTTTCAGAATGTCTCTGTTTATTATACCCAAGCTTCTCCATAGAGTGGGTGTAACCAGGAGAAGAATTTGGCCCATGATGTGAGCTAAATTTTCAGTGCTTCCACTATTTAGAGCGCTGTTGTGCTAAAAATAGCTTTCCTGTGGTTTTGGCCATGGAGCCACAAATGCAAGTTTTCAGCTCACAGTTATTGTGGATGTTGGTCCCTACTATTGCTGCAAGAAATGGAATTCCAGCTCATGACTGTGTTAGCAGATGATTATGGTGAGTGTGAGGCTGCATGTTAGATGTCCTCACAGTCCCAAAGTCAGAATGTGTCCCACCCAAATGCCAGGCACAGCCAAAAGGGACCATGCTCAGATGGCAGCACTTGGGCTGAGGAGTGAAGAACCCTAGGAAAAACTGGGACTGTGCAGGAGATAACATTGAAAAATACACACAGATGTCTCCAAGTTTGGCTAATGGTGTGGAATGTAAAACAAATGGAGGGAAAGGAGCACATCTTTAGGAAAATGAGACACAATTTTGTTCATGGCTAATTCGGAGCAGAGTTTTTGTCAAAGGAAAACTCTCATAGTGATCACATGGTTATGGTAATGTTAGATTCATTTGCTTTCTGTACTACATTTTCTAGCCCATTTCTGTGGTCCAACCTCTCTTTTGTTCACAGGGTTTTGGTCTGATTCTTGCGATCAGTTTTTAGGAGGCAGGTGCTAACTTTTTTTTATGAGCTGAGTGGTGTCAGACTCCAGAAAGTCTTCTTATAATGCAAGGACATGTTATGGAAGTAGTTGAAAATCACTGAATTAGAAGAATGAGAGGGCTACGTGTTTCTGTACTGCTGATGCAAAGGTGAGGGCAAGCTGGGGATGGTCTAGAAATACAGCAACACCAGGGGAATATTCAAAGGAATTGTGCAGTTTAAAATTACTTTCTTTATCATTTCCTCCATGAGAGCAGTGTAATAGTTTGTGTTAATCAGCTGAGACATTTTTTCCATTCCTCTGGGAAGGTTTCCCACCCCTGTTCCAAGAAACAGATCTGATTTAGCAGTACTCTGCCCTGATCAGGCTCTATTCACAGGTGTCAGTGGATGGTGGTTCACACTCTGATGTGGACTTTGTGACAGTTCTCACGTAAAGGCTTCTCTTAGTCATTACTTCATACATATCTTACTCTTCCTGCAGTGTCCTTTTCCTTTCTTAGGATTTTGCCTACATTTTCCAGACTTTTTTTTTCTTCTGAATTGTGTATTCTGTTTTGCATCCTCATTTGACTCTCAAATCTGTCAGGTTGGATATACCACCCCCAGTATATTCACCATTTCATTCTGTAGAATGTGAAAAGACATAGTGGAGCTGGACATACAAAACTTATACAGAGCAATGTCTTTGCTTCTAACATCCCTGTAGATGTATCATTATTCAGTGACATGTCTCATCCCATTTATTCTTCCAGTCTAGGAGGAAAGGTTTGCAGCTTTAAACTTAATGGGAATGATACCTTTGGGTTGCCTTCCCTCCCTCCCTCCCTCCCTCCCTCCAACCCTCCCCTGGTCTACATTTTCATGTTAACATTTTCTATATGTAGCTTCAGGAAACAAGACTCATTCTCCTCTCCCTTTCTCTGTACTGCTGTGTGAGTTGTCATGCAAGGTACCCAGAATTGTGGCTGTAACAATAATAGGGTACTTAACTTATTCTCTGAGAATTCAAAGGCTGTGAGCCAGTGAGCATAACTTCCCAGAATCCTACACCTCCAAGGGCCTTGGCCTTGTAGATAAACACTTTTAATATCTTTCCTCCAGACACTAAACTTTATTTCCATTTTCTTGCACATGTGATGCAAGGTACACAACATTTGTATTGCCTTCTTGTTGTGAGGCAGCCACTTACCACCCACTGTGCCTGTTCCCAGCCTGCTGTAAATTGTGGGGTTATTTGAGAGAACCAAATGGCCAGAGTGAATGCCACCTCCCTTTCCACCCGCTGAACTCTGCTCAAACACAACACTGTTTTTCTGCCTCAAAAATATACGTAAAGGTATGTATAGTATGTTAGCCCCTCCTTAGCCTTTCCCACCCTGAAACTTTTCAAACAGGGATGGCATGTTCCTCTCTTCACAGCCAAAATAAAAATAAATTCCTTTCTCAGCGTTTCCCCCTTCCTCCATTTCTTCTCAGCTGACAGCTGTGAGAGTGGAACTTTCTTGAGCTATCCTATCCATTTCCCCCAATTCTGTTTTTAAGCTAGGTTTGGTTTAAATATCCAGGCCATCTTTCACACTACAGGCTGTTTTTAATATAAAGTGGCTTTGAAAATATTTAATGTGTGTAGAGACAGGGCAACTGTGCATATGCATCTTTTTTCCATTTTTAAACAACATTCCTTCCCTCTCCTCTCAGCAATTTAAAAAGTTGATAGGGAATTAATTTGAACAATGCAGTCATTTTAGAAGTCAGGGGAAGGCTAAAGTTTCATAATAAAGCAACTTTTTTTCAAGACTATATCCTTACAATTCAAACAATCTATTTGATTCTTGTGAATAGTTTGAAAATTATTCACTCATTAAGAAATCTCATTATGAAATATAGGGATGATATTCAAAATCTGGAAAGTAAAATGAAAATAATGGAATTTAAGATGCTTGTTGAACTTTATGCTTCTCAACCATGCAAGGCCTGACACCTTCAGGTATTTCTTCTGTTGGTTGTTTTGTACTTTGATCAGATTGTAAGGTTATTACTCTCTGACAAACACCTATGGTAACTCAGCTTTATGAGAAGGCAGTTTGCTGGAATGTGAGACAGGTACTTGTACTTCAGTTGACTTTACAAGGCAGGACCCAAAGTACAAACATGTACAGTTGTCTCTGCAGAATCCAAACACAATTTAATAATTAAAACATTTGTGTGAGGGGAAGGTAAGCTGATCATTTTTCCTTGGATTATGTGTTGGAAAATCTAGGTTTGACAATGCTAAAACAGGATCGTTGGTTCCATGAGTTGTGAAATTCATGAACTCATCAAATCACATGATTTCTGGAAAATGTGTTCAGGATGCTTTGAGTCTCCCTGTTGTGAACCTTTTATTGAACTTGGTATGTTACTAGAGTGGATCCACTGGAGTGTGGTACTGGAGATCTAAGTGATGGAAGACGTGTATGAATAGGGAGTGGTGAAATTAGTGTCAATTTTCCTGTGACCTTAAGGGTACACAGACTTGAATCATTAGTAAACCAACATCACTTAATTTGTCCTTTATCTGTCTCAGTGACTACAAGGAAATAACTTGACTACAGACATTTGGGGGCTGCCCATTCAACATTAGTCTGTGACAAAATAGCATGAAAGGAAAGGCAACCTATTTTTCCACTGTTATATCATATTCCTTGCTACCACACTCCAAAATAGTCTGTGTATTGTGCTTGAGCATCACTGTTTTCTGAGGAGGATGTGCTGCAAGCATACACGTCTAACTTGACTGTAGTTTGAACTACAGAATGTTTTGGAAAACTTAATTTTTGGAAACCCTACATTTTCCTTGTCCTCTCCTATACTCTTGAATGCACACCTTCAGCTTTCCTCATCACTGGAACTCTTAAACCTCCACAGCAGGAAGCACATCAGAGCTGTGTGTTGTAGATTCACCTGACAGTATACAACTGTTTTGTAACTCCTCAATAAAAGAACATTTTGTTTTGCAGAGACATGATGGCTGGCACATGAACAACACCTAAAATGCCTGCTGCCAATGTGTTGTTTGTTACTTGGTTTATTAATTAAGTTACACAAAAGATTTGGAAAAAGGCCAACACTTTTTTTTTTTTTCCCATAATTTGGACTGCCTGGCCAAAGCAGAACAATTGCTGGTGCAGAGATACAGAGGAGTCCCCAAAGGTTAGCTCTGTTCTAGGACTAAATTACACCAAAGCTTTGCTCCTGCACTGCTGCCATGAACTTTAGTAGAGATATCCTGTTGGGCTATTAATTGACCTCTTAAGGCCTTCTGTTTACATCAAAGACAATCAAAAGCCATGTAGTTTTGAACCAGAAGAAAATTTCTTTAAAGCTCAAATACATTTGAAATTGAAATTTCGTCTTGGTTCACTGGATATTTTCCCCTGTTTCTATCATTCATCATTAGTTAAATGTGAAAGGTTTCTTTTTTTTTTTTTTTTTTTCTTTTTGGTAGAGGTTTTAATCCTAATTTATAAAAAAACCGCAAAACATGGGGGTTTATGTGGTTTCTTTTTAAGTGAATTATATATATTTGTGTATCTACATATATAAATATATATATATAGCTGTGCATTACACTTGCTTCTGTTTTTTTCCCCAAAAGGAATCTATTGGATAGCAAGATTCAGTTGGCATGCCAGATTTCTAACTGATGCAAGATGGTATAGTTACATGTCCTACAACAGAGACACCAATTCACATACAAATGATGATTTTGCCCCATATATCCGTTCCTACACACTTTTTTTTTTTTTTTTTTTTTTTTTTTTTTTTTTTTTTTGCCAGAGGAAGAAACTCTTCTGTAGGAATTTCTCTAGTGGATCAGACTAGAACTCAGCTCAGTTGAGTAACGTGTTTGAAACTGGCTCCCATCAGCCCTCTGTGAGGAAAGCAGCCTTTTGGTTATGAAGTAATCTTCCTGTAGGAAAAGTTTCCTCTTAAAATCACTTTGTGGGCTGAAGTGTGAAATACTTTCCTCTAATTGTGGATGTTCCTGTTGCCCATATAAAGCTAAATTTCTCTAAGCCATCAGAGTTCAGACAATACTCTGCAGCAGTGAGCAGTTCCACCTGGTCGTGAACTGAAGTGCAGAACTGAGTGTGGTTCAGCTTTGCACGCAATGCTCTAAGGTACCTCGTGTTTTGTAAGGCAAACAAGACTCAGCCAGTCCTTCTCCACCATGAGAGGTCTTTGCATGGACAACTGATTTTTATTACTGATTTCGATAGAAATAATCACAGCCTTCAGATTTAGTGGAAATTTAGATGCTTGGAGTTCCAAAAGTCAGTTGAATATTGAGGACAACTGAAGAAATTAAAACACTCTGACATCAAGTCATGGTGTGGAACCCAACTGTTCTTTAATTTACCCTCCTATCAATCAAAGTACTCAGTTAAAAATGACAAGAAACACTTGTGCCTGCAGAATGCTTCACCAAGGTTGGGGGTTGCTGTGGGATGTTGGAGATGGTTTTGGCCTGGTATCTCTGGAACTTTCTGTGCTGCTCAGAAATAGTTATGAGGAAAACAGTGCTCATTTCCATGTCACAGGATAAGGAAACAGTGCTCACTTCCATTTAACACCATTAGGGCACTGACGGTTGGTCCCATAGTGACATTATGTACAGTATGAAAATCCTCATCTGTGCCGTCCTCCCTGGAGCCGTTCCTAACACTGCCAACATGTTTTCTTGAAGCTTTACCATAGAATCATGGAATCAGCAAGGTTGGAAGGGACCTTGAAGATCATCAAGTCCAACCCTTCACCCAGCACTACCATGGTAAGCCCTAAACCATATCACCCAGCGCAAGGTCCAGATGCTTCATAAACACCTCCAGGGTGTTTATGTCTGTGCCCTACTGCTAATTGCCTGCAAGAGCAGCCAGGCAGAAAGGGACCT
>NW_008684087.1:6618-11633 GCF_000695815.1 Acanthisitta chloris | reverse complement strand
CAGAATGGGGAGAGCACAGGATCCAGGCTGGACCAGCACTGAGAGAGAGAGAAGGAGCAGGAGACTGAGAGGAAGATGGAGACAGATACGTATATGGAGAGGGAAAGGGGAGGCAAAGGGAGAGCGAGAGGGAAAGGGAGAGAAAGCAGGAGCTGGAGAGGTCCCTCAAGTCCCACAGCATCAAGGGACATGGGGCCAGATGAACCTGGTCCTGTCTGACCTCAGCGATGACACTAAGAACTTATTCAGCCCCAGTGACGACACCAAGAACTTCTTCAACCCCAGTGATGATGCCAAGGGCTTCTTTGACCCCAGCACCAGGAGAACCTGATCTCCTGCAGCTGCTGCTCTGCTGAGTGCCTGACCTGAACTCTGAGCCCCATGTCCTTCAGACTTTTGGAAACTGTGTGACTCCCTTTGATTTTCCTCCTCTGCCATTGCCTGGGGGAAGAAAGTTGCTTTTGTGAATATTCCTTTGTGCTGCTCTTTGTCTTTCTCTTTTAAAGGCCTCTTTGTTACCACTTTTGATCCCTTCGAGTCACTTTCCTTGGTGATCTCTGTGTGTTTCCTCCACCCACGGCAGGAGCAGTTCTGAAGGCTGAGGCTTTGCCTTGGGTTGTGTTTGTGGGTCAGAGGGTCCAGCCTGGGTCATCTCAGGTCCTTGTGGTGGAATTTGTCGTCCTGGTTGTCCTCACCTGGTTCAGATCCACGTTCTGTGGGGGCTGTTGCTGCCAGAGCTATTTTTATCCTCCTTCCACTCTGTTTTCCTGCATAGTCGGAGTATTTCCCCTGCAGGTTTCAGGCCAATATGTGAGTTTCAGGTTCCCAAGCCTGAGGTTCACCCAGGGAACAGATTTCAGGCTGGTGTTGGGTGTCACTGGCGTGGGACACATCAGCTGTGTTTGCTCTGCAGGCCTCTACCTGTCTGTCCTCTCTGGAGGTGTCTGGAGTGCAAACCTCCTAGGGAGGTTTGGTGTCTCCCTGGGCTTTGTGGGGGACAAAACTTCTGTCCCAGAGAGGTTTGGGTGTCTCCCTGAGCTTTGTGGGGGACAAAACCTCTGTCCCAGAGCTATTTGGTGCCTCCCTGGGCTGTCCCTCCCTCCTTGGAGCCTCCCTGGGGATGGATTCAGGCAGGAGCTGTGATCCTGTGGTGTATTCCCATTCTGCCCACCCACAACTGGAGTTCCCTGGCAGAATCTCTGTCCCCTCTCCTCCTCTTTGCCCTCCTGTGTCCTGAGCCGACTCAGCCACGCTCAGAGGAGCAGCCCCAGTGCCTCAGAGCTGCAGAGTTCAGGGCTGAATGGTTCCACTGGTGTTTGACAGAGGGAGCTGAGCCTCCCTCGGTGCTCTGCCCGCGGCTATTTGCCTCCATTAACCCGGCAATGACCTGGAAAATGTGTTTCTGCTCACGGCCGGCAGAGCTGGGAGCTGGGAGGGAGTGTGCAGGAGCTCTGGGACTCCTCACCACAACCTGTTCTGCAGCCCAGAGCTCTGCACAGGCTCAGAAGGGGATGGGACACATCAGTGGGAGACAAGTCATGGAGCCATGGGATGGTTTGGGTGGCAAGGAACCTTCTAGACCATCTTATCCCCCCTCCTGCCCTGGGCAGGGACACCTCCCACCAGCTCAGGTGGCTCCAAGCCCATCTAGCCTGGCCTGGATCACTCCTAGGGATGGAGCAGCCACAGCTGCTCTGGGAATTCCATCCCAGCCCCTCATCATCCTCATAGTGAGGAATTTCTTTCCAATATCCCACTTAAAACCAGTTGGACCCATCACTCCTTGTCCTGTCCCTCCATCCCTTGCCCCAAGTCCCTCTGCAGCTCTCCTGGAGCCCCTTGAGGCACTGGAAGGGGCTTTGAGGTCTCCCTGGAGCTTCTCCTCTCCAGGCTGGACATTCCCAGCTCTTCCAGCCTGGATCCATGGCAGAGGAGCTCCAGTCCTTGGCATTCTAACCCCCTGCATGAACCACCCTGGGCTCCAGCAGCACTTGGAGCTGGTCCTGGGAACCAACAGGTGCTGAGCTGTGGCCTCCAGGAGATCAAAGCATTTGCCTCAAGCCAGGTGTGCTGGGTCCTTGCTACCCCCAGAGCCTTCAGGGCCTCCAGAGCCTGTGGACTTTGTCCTCTGTGCTGCCCTGCCTCCTGCTCTGCCTCCTGCCCAGCTTCCTACCTGGGCATGGAACCTTGGGAGCATGGAATGGTTGAGCTTGGGAAAGCCTCTGAGCCCACCAAGCCCAACTGCTCCCCCAGCACTGCCACGGTACCTGCCCCCAAGTGCCACCTCCCCCCTGTGGCTGTTCAGCCTCCCCAGGGCTGTGACTCCCTCAATGTGCCAAGGCTGGACAGCCCTTTCCAGGAAAGACTGGCCCAATGTCCCACCTGAGCCTCCCCTGGCACAGCTTGAGGTGTTTCCTCTCCTCCTGCCCCTTGTCCTAGAATCACTGAGGTTGGAAAAGACCCCCAAGACCATCGAGTCCAACCTGTGACCATCACCACCTTGGCAACCAGAGCAGAGCACTTGAACACCTTGAACACCTCCAGGGATGGTGGCTCCAAATGCTCCCTGGGCAGCCCATTCCAGGAGGAATTGTCCCAGTGTCCAACTTGAACCTCCCCTGGCACAGTCTGTGTTTCCTCTCCTCCTGTCACTCTGGGGAGGGTTTGGGGGCTCAGGACCTCCCAGGGCAGAGCTCTGTCCTGTGCCCTGTCTGGAGGTGCCCTGGGGGTACCAGGACTGGGCCTGGGGACACCTGGGCCAGGGATCAGGTCTGATCCTTCCCTGGCTGTGCCCTGGAGGTGCTGAGGGACACTCAGGACCACCAGGTTGGGGAGGGCAATGATAAGCGAGTTGGATCCCTGCAAAGGCTGCAGGAAGCAGTTGCAGATGTGGTATCCTAATGGTACCATCCCAGTTGCCCCTGGCATCACTCCAGTGCTCCTGGCACCATCCCAGCACCATCCCAGTGTCCCTTGTACCACTCCAGTGCTCCTGGCACCATTCCAGCACCATCCCAGTGTCCCTTGTACCACTCCTGTGCTCCTGGCTATATCCCATCACGCCTGGCACCATCCCAGCACCATCCCAGTGCTTCTGGCACCATCCCAGCACCATCCTAGTGTCCCTTGTACTTGTGGTATCCCCATGGTACCATCCCAGTTGCCCCTGGCATCACTCCAGTGCTCCTGGCACCATCCCAGCACCATCCCAGTGTCTCTTGTACCACTCCTGTGCTCCTGGCTATATCCCATCACCCCTGGCACCATCCCAGTGCTCATGACACCATCCCAGCACCATCCCACCACCCCTGGCACCATCCCAGCACAATCCCACCACCTCTGGCACCATCCCAGCACCATCCCAGTACCTTTCACACGAGCCCAGCACCATCCCAACAACCCTTGCACCACCTGAGTGCCCCTGGCACCATCCCAGAATCATCCCAGCACCATCCCAGCACTCCCAGCACCACCTGAGGACGGGGAGGCAGGAGGGACCTTTCCCCCAGAGCAGCACAGAAAGTTCCCAAGTGGAACAAGTCAAGTGCCAATTCTGCACCTGGGATGGAGCAACCCTGGATGGCCCTCCAGAGTGGGGAAGGACAGGCTGGAAAGTAGAGCTGGAAAGGGACCTGGGGCTTCCTGGCCATGGTAAGTTGGGTATGAGCCAACAGGAGGGACATCATGTCTTGGGGGCCTCAGACAAGGCTTTGGTGTCCTGGGGGAGCAGCAGACAAGGCTTTGCCAACCATGTCCTGATGTTCCCCCTCAGGTCCAGCTCAGCCAAGATGCTCCACACCAGCAGCACCCAGACAACTCCACACCTGCCTGGAGCACCCACAGAGCTCACGGGTGCCTCCGTGCCATGGGACACTGCTGCCACCAGGAGAGATGGTGCAGGAGCTCCACACCTCCACACGGTGGTTGTGGTTGCCCCAGGGAAGCTGTGGGTGCCCCAAGGATGTTGTGGATGCCCCAAGGAGGTTGTGGATGCCCAGGGAGGCTGTGGTTGGCCCAAGGAGGCTGTGGGTGCCCAGGGAAGCTGTGGGTGCCCCAAGGAGATTGTGGATGCCCAAAGAGGCTGTGGTTGCCCCAAGGAGGCTGTGGTTGGCTCAAGGGGGCTGTGGATGCCCCAGGGAGGTTGTAGGTGCCCCAAGGATGTTGTGGATGCCCCAAGGAGGCTGTGAGTGCCCCGGAGAGGCTGTGAGTGCCACAAGGAGATTGTGGATGCCCTAAGGCGGTTGTAGTTGCCCCACTTCAGTGACTGACACTCCCAGGACCATTTGGAGGGAACCCAAGAGCCGTGTCAGCACCTGAGCTGTGTCAGAGGAGGTTTCCCAACTCAGCCACAGAAGGAACACATTCCCTGAACATCTCAGTGCTGAAGCACCTGAAGAAAGGCATTTCCCACCTCTCTGATGTGGTTCTTGGTGGCTCCTGGACACCTACACCTTCCTGCAGCTGAGGCTGAGCCACCAGGCTGCAGATACCTGAGCTCAGGTGTGTCTATGCAGGTCCAGGTGGTGAGTCAGAGGGCACAGAGATATTCCAAGGGGTTGTGTCCTGGCTCTGTGCCCTGTGGAGCTGCTCTGAGGGGCAGAGGTGGAGGCAGCACAGGTGTGTTCCAGGTGCTCCCCCAGCCCTGCACACTTACCTGGGGGTTGGTGCCAGCACTTTGAACACCTGAGAGCTTTGAGGAAGGACAGGCAGGAGCAGCTGTGGCAGCTGAGTGGAAGCCCTGAAAACTCAGTGCCACATGGAGTCATGGAATGTTTGGGTTGAAGAAGCACTTGAGACCACCAAGTTCAGGGTTGGGGCAATCATAGCCTCCTTGGGGCATCCACAGCCTCCCTGGGGTTTCAGTTGGATACTTGGCTGCTCATCCTGGCTAAGAGGTGACAGGAGGAGGAGGAGGAGGAGAAGGAGGAGGAGGAGAAGGAGGAGGAGAAGCAGAACCAGCCAGGGAGCCACTCATCCTGGACACACATCCAGCAGGTAGGACAGAGCTCATCTGG
>NW_008684087.1:6274-6581 GCF_000695815.1 Acanthisitta chloris | reverse complement strand
CCCCCCCCTGCCATGGGATGTGCAGGGGGTGTGGGACCCCAAGGCCCATTGTGGGGAGGGGGAGGCAGCTCAGACCCCAGGACTGGTCACCAGGAGGTCTCCAGGCAGGACTTGGGACTTGGGCAGGACTTCTCCCCTGGGAAGGGGCAAAGGGACAAGGTGTCACCAGGGCTGGATGGAGTTGCTGCTCTGTGATGTGTCCTTGATGCTGCAGCTGAACTGAGGGATGTGGGAGGGAAGGAACCAGAGCTGCAGGACACACTGAGCTAACCTGCACCTGGGGCTGGAGGATGTGGCTGGGGGGGGG
>NW_008684087.1:1535-6073 GCF_000695815.1 Acanthisitta chloris | reverse complement strand
GCACAGAGGTCTTAGGTGAGTCCCCAGGGCTGGGGCTCTGGGATCCCAAGGTTGGAGGTTGTGGGTTGCCAGATCTGAGACTGTGGGACCCCCAAAGTGAGCCTGTGGATCCCCAGAGCTGGGGCTGTGTGTGGCTCAGGAGGTCTCAGGTGGGTCCCCATGGCTGGGGCTGTGGGACCCCCAAACTGAGGCTGTGGGTCCCCAGAGCTGGGGCTGTGTGTGGCTCAGGAGGTCTCAGGTGGGTCCCCATGGCTGGGGCTGTGGGACCCCCAAACTGAGGCTGTGGGTCCCCAGAGCTGGGGCTGTGTGTGGCTCAGGAGGTCTCAGGTGGGTCCCCAGGGCTGGGGCTGCAGGTGAGCACTGCTCTGGGATGTGTGCACCAATTCCCCTCCCCAGAGCCCAGGCAAGACTAGGTCCCCCCACCCTGCTGATTTCCAGCTGGAAATCTCTTCCATGGAGCCTCTCCCAGTCAGAGCTGCTGTCCCTGGCTGGTCCCAGTCCCTGCCACAGAGCCAGGAGCTCCTGCCCCGGGAGCAGCGTGTGCAGCCCAGCCCTGAGAGCAGGAGGCTGATTAAAGTGCTGCTAATTGCAGGCTGCGGCTGGAGAGCATTGCCAGCGCCGGGTGTTCCCCCCAGCATGTCCCACAGTGGTGTCACCAGGGTGTGACAGCTCTGTCATTGTCACAGGGCCAGGGCCACCCCAGCAGGCAGCACGAGCAGCTCAGCACCTCCTGGATGCATCCTTGGAGTCAGGGAAGCTGCTGCAGGGGCTGGAGGGGCAGAGCTGGAGGTGGTAGAAAGGTCTGAAACCACAGGAAGAGTCCCCAGAGAGCAGGGACTGGGCTGGACCTGTTGGATCAACCTGCACAAGCAGCACATCAGCTCCTGGATGCAGCCAGAGAGTCAGGCAAGGAGAGAAGCTGCTGCCAGAGCTGGAGGGACAAGGTGAGACCAGGTGGGACAGAGCTGAAGGTGGCAGAAGGGTCTGAAGCTGCAAGCAGAGTCCCCAGAGAGCAGGGACTGGACTGGGAGTGTTGGATCAACCTGCACAACTAACTCATCACCTCCTGGATGACTCCAGCGAAGGACAGAAGCTGCTACAGGGGCTAGAAGGACAAGGTGGGACTAGGTGGGACAGAGCTGAAGGTGGGAGAAGAGCCTGAAGCCAAGAGCAGAGTCCCCAGAGAGCAAGGATTGGGCTGGAAGGGTTGGATCAACCTGCACAACCAACCCATCACCTCCTGGATGCAGCCAGGGAGTCAGGCAGGGAGAGAAGCTGCTGCCAGAGCTGGAGGGACAAGGTGGGACAGAGCTGGAGGTGGTAGAAGATCCTGAAGTCACAAGCAGAGTCCCCAGAGAGCAGGGTCTGGGCTGGACCTGTTGGATCAACCTCTCCCTATGGTGATGCCTCAGCATCAATGTGCTACTGAAATGGCTCCAATCAATGACTCAGAGACTTCCCAGTTAGGCAAAGAGCTGAGACTGGAGCTCTGCCCCTGCTAATAAGCTGAGGTGTCATTAGTGTCACTCACTGCTGTTTCCAGGCCTTGGGTGTTCCCCAACAAGTGTTTGGGTTTCGGTTCTGCTGCTTTTACAAGGCTGTGGCTTCATCATGGGGCAATGCTGGGGATGCTGAGGGTGTGAGGGGACCAGGCAACAGCGTGGGACACAGCCCACGAGTGGGTGGGATCCCTGCCCAGGGCAGGGGTGGAAGGAGGTGAGATTCAGGGTCCTTCCCAGCCCAAACCACCCTGGGATTCCATGGTAGTCCAGTGATTGCTCCAGAACATGCCCAGCAGATGAGCTCTAAGGTGCTCTCCAGCCCAAACCACCCTGGGATTCCATTATGATCCTATGATTGCTGCAGAGACCCAGAAGATGCCCAGGGAATGATCCAGAAAGTGCCCAGGAGATGAGCTCTAAGGTCCTTCCCAGCCCAAACCACCCTGGGATTCCATAGTGGTCCAGTGATTGCTCCAGAACACACCCAGCAGATGACCCAGATGGTGCCCAGGAGATGAGCTCCAAAGTCCTCTCCAACCCAACCCAGCCCAGCCCCAGGAGATGCTCAGCCCAGGGGGTCCCAGGCAGGACCCAGCACCCTGCTGTGGAGGGCAGGAGGGTGGCAGGATGAGGGCTGAGGTTGACCTGAGCTGTAGCAGAGGCAGAGCTGGGGCAGGGAAGGACCTGCTGCTGCCCATGGTCCGAGCGGCCCTGGGGCCATTCCGTGTCCTGTGCCACCCCAGGGTGGGCTGGGATGGCACAACCTCCCTCTGGGTGGTCCAACCCTGCCTGGTGTGGGGTGTCCCAGCTAGGGGACAGCCCCAGGGGGCTCGGGGGGAACTCCCGGGGTCTGTGGGATGTCGTATGAGGAGGTCACAGATGACTCCGGGCAAGTGCTGAGCTTGGGAAGTGACCACCAGCGAGAGAATCTGGCGACACCAGGGAACAGGGAGAGAACAGGGAGGGAGTAGGGAGGGAACAGGGAGGAGAATAGGGAGGGAACAGGGAAAGAACAGAGAGGGGAGATTAGCAAAGAGGTACCGGGGAGGAGAGCAGGGAGGGGAACAGGGATGGAGCAAGGAGGGGAGCACGAAGAGATGAGGGAGGGAACAGGGAGGAGAATAGGGAGGGAACAAGGAGAGAACAGGGAGGGGAGAAGGGAGATTAGCAGAGAGGTACCAGGGAGCAAGGAGGGGAGCACGAAGAGATGAGGGAGGGAAGAGATGAGGGAGGGAACAGGGAGGAGAATAGGGAGGGAACAAGGAGAGAACAGGGAGGGGAGAAGGGAGATTAGCAGAGAGGTACCAGGGAGGGGAACAGGGATGGAGCAAGGAGGGATGAGGGAGGGAACAAGGAGAAGAGGGAGGGGAGAAGGGAGATTTAGCAGGGAGATACCAGGGATGGAGCAAGGAGGAGCAGGGAAGGAGCAGGGTTGGAGCGAGGAAGGAGCAGCGACAGAGCAGGGAGGGGAGAGGGGAGATTGGCAGAGAGGTACCAGAGAGGGATGAGGGAGGGAATAGGGAGAGAGGGAACAGGGAAGGAGCAGGGAGGGCAGCAGTGCCCTTGCCTGTTGCTGTAACCCAGTGGCACCAGCCCAAGGTCGAGGCTCTGTCACCCAGGAGCAGAAGAGAAGGTGGTCGAGGTCCCAGGTCTGGGCCAGAGTTGAGCCCTGAGGGTTTGTAGTGGGGCCAATGTGTCCACACTGCTGACATGATGCTCCTCCTGGGCCTCCAGGTCTGTCCCAGCCTGTGATGTGTCCTCAGAGCCTTCACTCCAGCACTGCCCTGAGGGAGCAGCAAAACGCCAGACCTCACTCCTTGCTGGTCCCTGTGACCACCCCCAGGGAGAGGTTTCCTTCACATCCCCAGGAGAACCACACAGGGCTGTGTCTGACCACACTCAGGGCTGTGTCTGACCACAGGGTGGTTTGTTTCTTTCCCCAGACTCACCCAGCACCCTGCAGCAGCAGGACTGGCCCCAGGAGATGAGTAGGTGCTCTCATAACACCTCAAGCAGCACAGGGAGTGACTTGGTTGAAGGTGGACACAAGGAGATGAGTCAGGCTGGAGGCAACTCTGACCACACTCAGGGCTGACCACACTCAGGGCTGTGTCTGACCACACTCAGGGCTGTGGCTGACCACACTCAGGGCTGACCACACTCAGGGCTGTGTCTGACCACACTCAGGGCTGTGGCTGACCACACTCAGGGCTGACCACACTCAGGGCTGTGTCTGACCACACTCAGGGCTGACCACACTCAGAGCTGTGTCTGACCACACTCAGGGCTGTGTCTGACCACAGGGTGGTTTGTTTCTTTCCCCAGACTCACCCAGCACCCTGCAGCAGCAGGACTGGCCCCAGGAGATGAGTAGGTGCTCTCATAACACCTCAAGCAGCACAGGGAGTGACTTGGTTGAAGGTGGACACAAGGAGATGAGTCAGGCTGGAGGCAACTTCATCGCTGGAGTCTTCGTGGAGGCCCAGAAGAAGAAGCTGAGTGTCTATGATGCCATGCTGAGGGGGTACCTGAGCCCAGGCACTGCCCTGGTGCTGCTGGAGGCTCAGGCTGCCTCGGGGCTGCTCACAGACCCCGTGAGGAACCAGCAGCTCTCGGTGAAGGCAGCACTGGAGGCAGGACTGGTCGGGAGGGACTTCTACGAGAAGCTGCTGGTGGCAGAGGGAGCTGTGACAGGCTACACACACCCCTACACGGGCCAGAAGCTGTCCCTGCTGCAGGCTGTGCAGCAGGAGCTGATGGTGAGGGAACATGCTCTGCGTCTGCTCCAGGCTCAGGTCGCCACCGGTGGCATCGTCCATCCTGCGCTTGGCCACCGTGTCCCTCTGGAGGTTGCCCACCAGCTTGGCTACCTTGACGACGAGATGTACAACTTCCTCTCCAACCCCAACAATCAGACAAGGACCTGCTTCGACCCCAACACCCAGGAGAACCTGAGCTACCTGCAGCTGCTGGAGAGATGTGTCCCTGAGCCTGACTCGGGGCTGCTCATGCTGTGGCTGGTGTGCCCAGGCCCGG
>NW_008684087.1:1098-1415 GCF_000695815.1 Acanthisitta chloris | reverse complement strand
GGAAGAGCTGTTGAGGAGGTACCAGGCAGGGACGGTGACCATCGCCGAGATGAGCGACCTCCTCACGGCCATGGCCAGCAGGGCCAAGGGGCAGGGCCAGGGGGGCACACTGGGCACCCAGGACAGGCAGCAGGAGGGACTGAGATTGGATCAGAATGGGGAGGGCACTGGGACCCAGTTGGACTGGGAGAGGGAGAGGCAGAAGGAGAAGGAGATGGAGAGGGAGATTGAGAAAGAGAAGGAGCTGGAGAGGGAGAAGGAGAGGGAGAAGCAGAGGGAAAGGAAGAAAGAGAGGGAGGGGCAGAGGGAAAGGGAGA
>NW_008684087.1:0-1059 GCF_000695815.1 Acanthisitta chloris | reverse complement strand
ACAGGGAGAGGCGGAAGGAGAAGGAGCTGGACTACCAGAAGGAAGAGCCACTGAGGAGGTCCAAGGCAGAGATGGTGACCACCACGGAGAGGATGACCACCCTCACCTCCAGCCTCAGCAGGGCAGGAAGTAACACCAGAGATCTGAGCTCACCCGACCCTGAGGTGGCCTCACCCCTAGCTCAGGACACACAGACCCAGGAACAACAGCTGAGGAAGTCCTTGAAGTCTGTGACCATCCAGGTCACTGCTGGAGACTTCCAGGGCCAAAGCCTTTCCCTGCTGGACTTGCTCTTCTCCAACTACGTCCCTCAGAGGAAGCGCCAGGAGCTGCTGGAGCTGTACAGGGCAGGAATCCTGACCACGGAGCAGGTGGCCTCCGTGGTCACCACCATCCTGCACAGAGCAGAAGCTGCGACCGCTACACGCCTGGGGAGCACCAGAGGTTCACCCAGGGCGAGGGCAAGGGAGGTTGGAGATGGTTGTTCACCACAACTGGATGGCATGTTGAAGGACACCAACATTACTGTGCCAGCTGGGGAGCTGCAGGGCAGGAAGGTCTCTCTGTGGGACCTGCTCTTCTCCAGCTACATCCCTGAGGAGAAGAGTGAGGAGCTTCTGGATCTGTTCCATGAAAGGTTATTGACTTTGGAGCAGATGAGAACCATTGTTATCACTCTCATCAAGAAGAAAGAGTCTACAAGCAGGAAATTCCACATCAGAGTCAAGAGTTCCACCAAGGACACTGTGACAGCAGCAGGAGAGGAAGGTGATGACACCCCCAAAGAGGAACCATGGCAAACACCCTTGAAGACCACAATGGTCCACATGGAGGTTGGAGAGTTCCAGGGCCATGAGGTCTCTGTGTGGGACCTGCTCCACTCCCAGTACATCCCTGAGGAGAACAGGAAGGAGCTCCTGGAGCTGTTCCAGGCAGGAGAGCTAACCCTGGAGCAGGTGAAGACTGTGGTCAGCACTATAGTGACCAAGACAGCAGCAGTGAAGGCACCTGGAAGTGGTGCCAGGGCAGAGAAAATGGCCACAGAGGCTGAGGACACCT
>NW_008684086.1:72806-81962 GCF_000695815.1 Acanthisitta chloris | reverse complement strand
AATTTAAATATACAGGGCTCCAATGACATCTCCTGAAAATAAACTTACAAATTTGCTGAATACAAGAGAAAACTCATCAGTTGGTATTAACACAAAGCCACAGTTAGCACCTTAGGGTATGTTCTCTTACTGCCTGTCCTCTGGATGCAAATAAATCATAAACAAGCACTGGAAAATACATTTACTTTAATTATTGGGGAAAAAGAAAAGATAAGCAAACACTTTCAAAAAGTAAAATCTACTTTTATTCTGCATTATAAAAGGTTAGTTGGACTTTGACTTCATTGTTTTAAAGATAGTGATTTTGAGAGAGAACTAAGTTACCACTTCAAATTTTATTTTTATATCCCTTTACTGACATTTCAGGTGCATCTAGATTTAGTTGTTTCATATGATATAACTTGTAATCATTTTCTTTTTTAAATGATCACTGAATGCTCATAAATGCAAAAGAAGAAAAAAGTTTGAAAATGTGAGCTAAACATAATGTTAAAAGTATAAACCAATGCAGAGCAAATGGCATTACAGTTGAAATTCTCCAGCTCTTCATTAAAAAATCCTGTACAAGTCTGCCTTTACTTTAAGGAGAGCATAAATCAGGTATATACATACTCTAAAGGATGCCAAGATATCAGTCTCGCTTTTACAGCGGAAATTTTTAAAGCCAAGGATTTAATAATCTTGAACTACTGATGTGATAAACCAGATTCTCTATCCTTATGTTCTCTATATTGAGACATTAGTATGGAGAAACTAGATTGATTTCTGTTGAGGAATAAGGAAAAGACAATGCCTCCCTAAAATAGTGTGTAAATCATAGATTGATAGAATCATTCAGGTTGAAAAAGACCTCTAAGATCATCAAGTCCAGCTGTCAACCTAGCACCACTACCATGTTCACCATTAAACCATGTCCTCAAGTGTTGTATCAAAACATTTTTTAACACTTCCAGGGATGGTGACTCCACCACTTCCCTGAGCAGCCTGTTCCTAAGCTTGACAACCCTTTCTGAAGGGAAATTTTTCCTAATATCCAATCTAAACTTCCACTGGCAAAACTTGAGGCCATTTCTTCTGGTTCTGTCACTTGTTACCTGAGAGAAGACACCGACTCCTACCTCACTACAACCTCCTTATAGGTAGTTGTAGAAAGTGATAAGGTCCACACTGAACCCCCTTTTCTCCAGGCTAAACAACTCCAGATCCCTCAGCCACTCCTTATAGGACCTGTGCTCCAATTATGTAATATAAATATAAAAGAAGTTAATCTCTCCATTCTGATTTTTGGAGCATGATAAACTGTTGTTCATAGTGGCTTTTACATCTAAGTAGCATAAAGCCTAAAATGGCAGCATGAAGCAATAGTGACATTGTAACAGGCATACCAAAATAAACTGCAGAAGGGTTTCAAACATGGCATCCAATATTAACAGCACCAGATTTTCAGATTACATTTCTAGATTAGATTTGCCTAGAGCCGAGTTTCAGAATATTGTTTACGAGATGATCGTTATTTGCAGAAATTATAGTAAACATTAAAAAAACTATGATAGCAACAGTAAGCTAATTCACTAACACGAAACACGTAGCAGTAGTTCAAGGTTCATAAGGTAGCCAAAATGAAAAGATTTGAGATGATTACACTCAAGACACAATAAAGTAAAAGACTGAGAATAATTATTACAGAAAATTATTGGAAATCAGTTTGATGATTAGGAAACTAGAAAAGACAGTCAGATTTAGTTCTATTTGAATGTGGCTCTAGTAAAAGTATGCTGAAAATCAGGTACGGGGATCACACAAAGAGTAGGACTTTCTGTATTAGTATTAGGCATAGCATCATAACTACAGCAAGAAGAAAATCTTTCAGCAAATGTTTTGCTCAACCATCACCAAATGACACCTATAGGAAGAATGTTATCAGGAAAAATGGGAAAACAGAAAAACAACTAAGGGAAAGAAGATTAATTATAAGCACTGTAATGCACTACAAAAGTAGACACTGTATATCTTCATAGCTTCACCATTCACTGCATGAAAGTCAGATACAAGTGGTTTGAAGAAGTGGAATTACTTCTAAATGCTTACCAACATAAAATAATTACTTTAGCCCCACCACATCTGCTACAGGAAAGTGGCCATAAATACCTACATCTGAAGGATCTTCGATGTGCACGAGTTTACAAAGAACCACTTCAGCTGTTTGTATAACTCTGTGTAATCATTTCAACTTTCAAATTTGCCTTAACTTAAGGAAGTCTTAGACCAGCTCCTACCTGACTCTATGAATAACAAGATCAAAGACTGTTGTCAATGTAGTTTGGTAGATGGTTACAGCAGAGCATCTCAGCCATAAATTTGTAAGACTAGCTCTGCAATGAAAATAGTGAAAGCTTTTACCTGACCTAGAAGTAAAATCTACCAAACTTAATGCATAACATTGTAGAAATCCAATATCACCTCAGCTCTAGTTGTTAGCTCATTTCCAATAATTTATGTACTCTTTCATTTCACATGGAAGTCAACAATGGTCCTATTTTTCTCAAATTAACCTAAATACTACATATTATTCTGCTAACATATTGTTATTCTTTCAAAAGTATCTGTCTGAATTTAAAGTGGTGGCTGAAAATGAATGAAACAAAGGCACGGTTACTAAATAGATATTACAAAGTTAAAATTGCAAGATACAAAAAGATGATGCATCAGAAGTAAGTGAACTGCAATGTTTGACTTTTTCAGCAAAAATGTTCAAAACTTCAGAGCCACTGAAGCAAAAAGACATAGATCTACCAACTTCAGTGTACAAACTGTACAATAACAGAAGCATGAAATTGGCCTGAGACATTTGTATGAAAGTTATCTTAACCTGTTAAATGTATTGCAAATATCAGAAAAAAAACCCCACAACAACTAGGGATTTGTGGGATTTTTCCAATAATTTCTACTTTGGTTTTATATTAAAATATGCT
The DNA here is from genome assembly GCF_000695815.1 of Acanthisitta chloris. Taxonomy (NCBI): domain Eukaryota; kingdom Metazoa; phylum Chordata; class Aves; order Passeriformes; family Acanthisittidae; genus Acanthisitta; species Acanthisitta chloris. Next base: position 78,990 of record NW_008684086.1, on the reverse strand, counting down.
GAGACTAGTCTCTCAAGACAATATATGTTTCAGTTAGGAACAGAATGAAAATAGGCATTTTTCAGATTAAATACACAAACAAAGGCAAAACAGAACTCTATACTACTGTATTATTTAGCAGAATTAGCAGTATCTGTACAGAAATAGCTAAAGATTAAGCTAATAGGAGGACTTTCTTGCCTTTTGACTACCCATATATAATGTGCATGTAGTGGCTCTGTTAAAAGGCACTGTAGTCTCTTGGGACTGACGTTCATAACAACAATATGGAAGTTTTACAGAGGTATTTGCCAAACCTGACAGTCAATATAAAAGAGAATTTGATCACCATTCAAGTATGTAGAAACTTTCAGAAGCATATTTTACCTCTAAAATATCAAGAGTTGAAGAGCTTCAGCCACCATAAAAATAAAAACAAATCACAAAACAACTTTAAGGAGTTAGTTTGAAGGATCCAATAGCATTTTTTAGACAGGCAAAATATGCCTTATGAAACAGGAAGACAAAAAGATTTGAAATACTAGAGAACTTCCAAGGAACACTAGGTTACATTTAGCAGACTAATCTGGATAAGAGAACAGTAAACTAGCATAAAAATACTGGAAAGTTTCCCCATCTAAACAGACTCAAGAGGAAGGCAGTGAAAACAGCCAGAAGCATCTTTAACAAGCTTCCAAACATGCGTTCCACATGAGAAGAGATTCCCATCTGAGAAGTGGAAATAAAGACATGATGGGCATCTTAGAAAAAACAGAAATGTTTTGCAAAACCAAATAAATGTGGAGAAAGAAAAACCTGTTGATATAAGCAGTAAGTGGTTTTACATAACAATTTCAGTATATAAGATTCAGTATCTCTGAAAAATTAATGAAAGTACAGTAATTATCTGCTCCACACTCTCATCAAATCCTTACAGCTTACAAAATCTGCCTTTGATGTTGAAAATGGGGACCAAGCTCCAAAAACACTGGGCTTCATCTCCTAAAAATAACCCTATGTTCATATTCATAAACACTTAGTTAAGATGACAAAAATTATAACACACGTGGCTTTATCATGGAATACCAATTGCAAGAGGTCACTTAACTTTAAATCTTGCAACATGTATTTATATTTCATTGTCACAACGAATAGTCATCTGCTGTTGCTTACAAAGATGTTTCTACAGAGTCTCAAGCTACTTAGCACATTTGTTTTTTTGCTGTTCACTAATGTCAGTGAGTTCAGTTTAAAGTCCTCAGACAAGCAAAACTCACAGTGAACTCACTGTGAATTCTGACAAAATAAAGCTTTTGGAAGCAGTACAGATAGAAGAATAGATTTGGAAAAAAACCCAACCCCAAACAAACATAAAAACCAAAACCCCAGAAGTTGGATGAGTCTCCTATAAATTCACAGAGTTAGTCTACCTGCTATGTATTGCAGTATGCATTCATGACAGCAATTTTGTTCTACAAACTACTTTAAATTTTAATTTTAATTTTTAGTTCATTTCACAGGAATAAAAATGGAAATAAATCTGTGATCTTAAAGACAATCCGAGATACCAAAATCTATAAAAGTACATGATAAAATAAAAAAATAATTCCAAGCTACATGTTACAAACGTGTCTGAAGAGAGACATCCATTCATATTTATGATGCAAATTGCAGCTTTAGCAATACATCTTTAATCTGGTAACTTGAAATACCAGAAAGTAGCTTTGTTATACTTATCAGAAGTAAAGCCCCATAAAATTGTTCAAAGCTTATGCTGACTGGTAACATTTTTGCTGAATTTATTTTGAAGGCTTTTTAAAATACCTAAATCTGAAGCAGTGAAGGCTGATACTTCCTACTTGTTCCTTAAACTTGTCAATAATGAAATAGTTATTGTAGCAAATAATCACTCTACATTATAGAAAACATTTAATGCTTAAGAAATTCACAAAACAACTCAGCTTGTTTTAAAGAGTTGTTACGAAGATTTAACAGTAGCAACGAAATATGTACTATATGATACTAATGTAATGAATACTCTGTTTCTAAAAATAATAAAGAGCTAATCATGTAAGCAATATAAGTAAGATCGTTGAAATGAGAGATCATAGTTGTGATTAAAAGTTACAGAATAAAGGTATAATATAGGTTTGTTGAAGAATGCTGTGAAATATAGAATATAAGAATGCTGTGTTTTGTATATGCAAGCATAGATACCTCACCAAGAAGTTACATGTGTTTTGATATGCTGCTTGGAAACCCTCTCTACCTGTCACATCTTGGTCTGGGTACCAAGGATTCCAGTTAACAGACAGGTAAAACTACCAATGATCACCTTAAAATAAAGTTATATATGTAACAGGACCAATTACTGTAAAGGCTAAATTGAAGTATGGACTTATGTAACAAAAGGGTATATATACTACATGAATTTTGTTGTACAGGGAACATGTTTGGAGGAACAATCTCCCATGTTCCCAGCACCCTGAATAAAGAGAAGTATCTGCTTATTCATGTCAAATCGGTGTTGGATAAGTTTCTTTAATCCCATTTGGTGACACTAAGAGCTGGTAGAAGTTCAGCTGGAGAGCAAATGGAATAAATACACTTTTTCATGGACCTGTAACAGAAAATGTAGCACATAATTTCTTTTCTGACTAATGAAAAAGATCAACAGCAAGTCTGAACAGTGCCCTAAACACTCCAGTGAGCTCTTTTGCTGGCCAAATAGCAATAAAATGGTTACATGTGTTTGTTGACAAAAGATCTGCCATGAGCAGAATGCCAAGAGTCTGCCCCCAGATATCCCAAAGCACTACTGGACACAGAAAACACTCCAATAAACATATAGGTTTGCTCAGCATTTAAATTTTCTGGAGAGTTCAGATCTGCCTTTTTTCTGAACTGAAGGACATAGAAGATGGAAAACCTCACTGAGTCCTCTCCAGTATGGAACTTTCTGTGGGTTTTCAACAATAGAAAGAACATTCTCCCTGAATTATTACATAAATATATGAAATAGATAAGATAAATATTTTGGGAAATCTTAATACAAGAGAAAAATCATTAGCTTTCAGAAAGGAGGAGTTAGTGTGCTATCATCACTACTTTCATGCCATTTATAATTGCCATCTGTTAATAGAAATCACCTCTCACCTTTCATTTTAAAGTCAGATAGTCAGCCCTTCAGCTGGAATGCTCTTCTATATAGATGTTTGCATAGTGTCAAGCAAAAAAAGTGATCTTATACCATGAATGAGATATGTAGTAGGTAAATTCTTCACCAAGCTCTCAAAAAACCTCACAACATCTCAATGAAAATTAAAGGAAAAGGCTCAAAATGGTAAAAACACAATCCTAACAAAATCTTTTGTGAGAGCAAAATAATCTCTTCATCAGCATATACAACTATTCAAAGCTCTTACTAAGATTTATTGTGTTCTTTGAATGTCACAATAGTCAGACTGTTTTCTGGTAACCAAACTGTTTATATTTCAGGAGAAAAACAAATCCAGCAGGAGGAAAAATGGTATCATACATCTCTTACTCTGACAGAATTATGCTAAGAAGCAGGCAGCCGCCTCAGACTTATTTCAAAACAAGATGCATCTGTACAGAATAAGTGATATAATGTGACAAAAGTAAAATGCAACAAAACGTTTATTACTCCACTGGCATGTATGATGAAGCATGATTTTTTTCTCATTTTGCTAGGTTCATTCATTCGTTGATTTATCCTGAAACTAGTAATTTGTAATAATTTACACCATCTCCTGAGAAAGATTATGTGTAGTTCTACATTTCTATCTTTACAGATATGAATAATTAATACAACTAAAGCTGCAGAAGACACTTTATGAACTAAATTATTATATCAAAAATAAAATTGTTGAAGCATTTGTAACACTTAGGTTATTATGCCAATAATTTATATTTGCATTTTCTGGAATATTCATCTGAAACATAAATTAAATTCATAGCCAGAGAGTTATGTCTGTTTTAGATTTATGAAAGATATTATGATGCAATAAATAATAGCAGCTACTTTGTATGTTAGCATGTTTTGCTCACTCTCACTCATGCAGTTATGGATTTATAATTTAGAGTGCTCTGCAATTAAAGGTGGGTAACTGAAATGCAAATTCTCTCCTTTCATGGTATAACACTTGGACTAAGACAACAAATTCTGGTCTGTTTACTCTAAATTCACTGTCATGCAATCTGTAAAACCTTCCCAGTGATGGGAGCTAACTTGCCAAAATGATAGCAGCAGGCAGCCTTCCACTGCTTGCAGGCAGCCTACCTATCATTTCCTTCTAAGAGGATCCAAGGAAAACAAATCCAACAGCATGTAAACGGGTAACATTTTTAGCTGAAGAATTCAATGCTATGTAAGCCAATACCATCAGCAAATCCTAGGGCATTACTAGGACATTGCACTTGATTATTCCTCTGCTATAACAATCAAGGATAATGTCCTAATACAGACTCCAATATACACTGAAAAAAGCACAATATAAAACACAGCAATAATCCACATGTCCAGTTTCAGTTGTTCTTATTAGGTTTTCCACTGGTATCAAACCTCATGTTCAACAATATTTTACTAATGACATTATTTCAAATATGATATGCAATCAAGCAGTGAAAGACATACCTGTTCAGACAAGATACTGTTTAACATCAAATCAAAGACAGGCTGAGAGAGTTGGGGTTGCTCAGCATAGGAAAGAAAAGGCTTCAGGGAGACCTCATTGCAGTCTTCCAGTACACTAATGGGGCTTATAAAAAAGAGGGAGAAGTACATTTCATATGGGCATGGAATCATCAAGGTTTGAGGAGACCTCTAAGATCACCAAGTCCAACCATTAACCTGCTACTCTCCTGTAACCCCTAAACCATATTCTCCAGTGCCAGATCTAGACAACCCATAAACACTTCCAGGGATGGTAACTCCACCACCTCCCTGGGCAACCTATTCCAGTGCCTGACCACTCTAACAGAGAAATTTTTTTTCCTAACATCTAATCTGAATCTCCTCTGTCTCAGTTTATGATCATTCCCTCTAGCCCTCTCACTGCAGGCATGGCAGAGGACACCATCACCCACCTCTCTACAACCCCTTTTCAGGTAGTTGTAGAGAGCGATGAAGTTACCCTTGAGCTGCCTCTTCTCAGGGCTGAACAAACCCAATTCTCTCAGCCATTCCTCATATGATGTGTTCCAGACATTCTCTAAGCCTCGTTGCCCTTCGCTGGACTCACTCCAGCACCACAATGTCCTTTTTAAATTGAGGGGCCCAAAACTGAACACTGTACTCGAGGTGTGGCCACACCAATACCAAGTACAGGGGGATGATCACTTCCCTAGTGCTGCTGGCCACACTGTTCTTGATATAGGCCAAGATGCCTGGTTGGACTCGATGATCTTTGAGGTCTCTTCCAACCAGGTTGATTCCATAATTCTATGATTCTACTCTACTGTCATAAACAATCAGCTCATATGACATACGGAAAGAAAAATGCAATGCTTAACAGTTAACCCTTTTCAAACAACCCCTATAAAAACTGCCCTACTTATGAATCCATGCTAAATGGTCAATATTATATCCATTTTTTGAGCTGCTTCTATAATGATTCAATCACATACTTAAATACTGCAGTATCATACAGATGAAATGAAATGGAACCCTGATATCTAGCAAAATCAGGTTCTAGGAAAGTTTGTAGGCAGTTCTGAAAATTTAGTATGCATTTTCAAAAAAAATCATCAGTAAATACGATTTATTCCTGCATGTCTTTGGAAACTCACTTTTCTGGAAACTTACTGCTGATGACACTAAGCTGTGTGGGGCAGTCGACATGCTGGAGGGAAGGGATGTGCCATCCAGAGGGACAGGCTTCAGATGTAGGCCAACGAAAACCTCATGAAGTTCAACAAAATGAAGTGCGAGGTCCTACATCTGGGCCATGGCAATCCCAGGCACACCTACAGGTTGGGTGGGGAAGTAATTGAAACCAGCAGTGAGGAGAAAGACTTGGGAGTGACAGTGGATGAGAAGCTCACCATGAGCTGGCAGTGTGCGCTAGCAGCCCAGACAGCTAATCAAACTCTGGGCTGCATCAAAAGAAATGTGGCCAGGAGGTTGAAAGAGGTGATTCTTCCCCTCTACTCTGCTCTCATGAGACCCCACCTGGAATACTGC